>NW_027532409.1:2890734-2910216 GCF_008692635.1 Crocuta crocuta
AGAAAGACACTGGAATCTTTTTAACACGGTGTTCCTGGAATATATCACCCTCCTATAAGACTTAGCATTTAAAATGAGACTTGCTTGTTGTTTTGTTCAGATAAACCTATTCTAGGACTCAAAGGAATTTATTTCCAATGGTCATTCCATTTGGAAACTCTGGAGATATATATAGATATATCACATATATATGTATATATGTGAGTGTGTGTGTATATATACATATATATGATTATTATGTTGTGGATCTTAAATTACACAATGTTATGTGTCAATTGTAACTTAATAAAGCTGAAAAATATAGCATGTGTCTTTTGCCAAATTAAAACAAATACAAAATACAAAAAAAGAAGAAAAAGACCCTCCATGGCTCTGACTATATTTACTGGAGGAAAGCAGGGAACAAGAAAACTAGAGTTTCAAGGAGGGTTAGGTTCTCTAAACCCAGACTGTGAAGAGGACAGGGGTCCTGGGGAAGAGGTTAACTCTAAGGGCAGGGAGAGCTGCCAGTGACAAGAGTGAAGTAAAAACGATAGCACTTGCTATTCCTCTTGAGTGCTTACGTGAGCCAGGAATGAAGTCAAGTGCAGTAGGTGGGTTATTTCACGTGCCCTTGACGATAACTTCATGAAGTTTACAGATGGGAAAATCGAGGCACAGAAAGGCTGGTGACTTTGACCCAACTCGTACAGCTGGGCGGTTAGAGCCAGGATTTCATGCTAGGTCAGAGAGCCGAGGTCTTAACCAGGAAAGCACAGCATGTGCCAGGCAAATCACTGGTACACGGTGATTTGCCCTCCACCCCCACTCCTAAAAGGCCGAGGGGTTGTGGGATAGGGGTGGAGATCCTAATCCCGGCATCCCCATGGTTTATTCAAAAGTTAGTCATGATTTCGTTTCAGCCCTGGCCCCTCCCTGCTCTGCTGTCATGGTCGAGGAGCCTTGTAACTGGGCGCTGTGGAGAGGAAGTTAGCACATGCAGGAAATGACTACGCAGCCGAGTTCTGGTACCCTAGGAACAGTGACTGTGGGCTTCTGCCCTTCCTTCCTTCTGCCTCCGTGGTGGCCCTGGGGGGAGGAGAATAGGCATTCAGTGTCCCCTTTGTGTGAGGTCCATGCTGAGCAGTTGGCTAAGGTAGCTTCTCTCTCCACCTCTGGGACGTGGGTCCTATAGACATCCTGGTAGTGTGAGCACACTGAGGTTTGGGGACAGCAGGGACGTGAAATTGCCTCTGTCTGACTCTATGCTGGGTCCACAGAAGGACGAACCAGCCCTGGGCATCAGTGAGAGCAAACCAGCAAGGAACCGATGCACAGAGACCACGAGGGCCAACACTGTCCCATGAAATAACCTTGGCCTTTGGAGCCAATTTCAAATTTAGTTTCCCTGGCCCTCAGTTTCTTTCCCTTCCCTGGTGGGTTTTAATGAAGGTTAAAGGCAACTTCATGTACACACAGCTCAGTATGAAACTTTTCTCCCACTTCCTGCCCAAATCAGGTACATCCTGAAATTACAAAATCTTTATTACTCCCAGAACGGCAGGCTCTTATAAAGACCTATGTATACAGTGGCAGGAACGTGGTTGGCACGGGTGCCAGTCGGGAAGAACAGAAAGTTATTTATAAACCCTACCTGATATTCAAGAGGAAGTTAGCCTCAGAGAATGCAGCGAGGGTGGGGGAATGCATTGCCAATTTTCTTGGATAATTCCCTACATTGACTAAGGGGGATCAGCATGACAATTAGACATCCCCTGACTTGAACACACATGCTTTAGGGTGAGCAATTATAAAAACGATCATCTCTTTCCCAAGGGCTTTATAGATCCTTAGCACTAAGGTGTGGTCAGGGAATAACACCATCTTCTTCTTGTAGGACCTTGTTAGGTACACAGACTCTAAGGCCCCAGACCAGACATACTAAATCAGAATCTGCATTTTAACAAGAGCCCAGGTGATCTGCATGCATGTTGCAGATTGAGACATGCTGATGCAGGTGGCTTTTCCTGTTTCCAATCCTTTCCTTTGAGTGAATGGTTCCATTTAAAATTAGGTTATAGACCTTTCAGGGAGCTACCTGCTCATATAACATTTCAGAGGTTAGGTGCCTCGCACACTATTTGCCAGGGTTTGGCAGCGGCCGAGGGACTTCCAACCCTCATTGCTGTGGTTCTCAATCTATTTTCCTTGCTGCATTAGGAATTGGTGACCATACATGCCTCGGCAGAGAGATGCCTTCCCTGAGATGGGAAAACATGTCTTCACTCCAGGGAGGTAGATCAGTCAACGCTTATTATTATGTTTATTGTTATGACTTTTTAAAAAAATGCTGGAGCCCTTCCTACTTTTGATGAAGGGGAACCAGGTTGGGCTCATATTTTGAGCATCATTTGGCTTTCTCATGGGTCACCAAAGGCCATAGAAGGATGAGAAGAGAATTGGCCTTTGATGTGAGTAAGAGGCAGATGTGGTGGGAAGGATGGGAGAGTGGAGGGCAGAGTCTGAGTGCCGGAAATCCAGAGTTGGCAAGAGGTAGAGAGTGAGGATCTGTCTGGGAGATGCCGAGGGAAAGGGCTGAGAAAAGAGACTCTGAGAAAAGGCTGATTTGGGTGCCTGGCACCTGTGTTGGGTTGAAGTTCTAGTCTTCTATGCCCTGGTCTTCATCATGAATAGACACTTGAGATTGCCCACACCCAGAGCCTTTACACAAGCAAGAACATGACTTCCTTCTCCGAGTTCCTGTCTAGCCAATGGGGATGATTTCTAATCCACATCATGGGTTTTTCCTACCATAGTGTCTTTCCATAGGACCCCATTTTACAGGACTATTGCAGGTAGAATTGTGTCTCCCAAAACGATATGTTCAAGTCCTAGTCCCTGGCACCTGTGAACGTGACTTTATTAGGACATAAAGGTCTTTGCAGATGTAATCAAGTTCAGATGGGGTCAATCATATTGAATTAGGGTGGATCCTGATCCAATGACTGGCACCCTTGTCAAAAGAGGGACATTTGGACACAGAGACCACATGCGAATGCTATGTAATAGTGGAGACGGAGGTTGGATGCAGCTATGCACCAAGGAATACCAAGCCAGCCACCACCAGAAGCCGGGAAGAGATGAAGATAGCCCTCCCTTAGAGTCTTGATGAAGAGCAAGGCCTGGCCTGCACTGTGATGTTAGACTCCTTGTCTCCAGAACTGTGAGAAAATGAATTTCTGTCGTTTGAAGCCACCCAGTGTGCGATGGTTGGTTATGGCATTCCCAAACAAAGCAACCAAACCTCCTAAGAGCATAGGGGACCCCTGCCTTCTTAGTGAGTGGTGGGAAGGGTCCCCATGACTGTTTCAGGAGGCAGATGTTGAATGGAGGGCACTCCAGCACTTGGAGAGGCACCTCCTCTATAAGGACACTGGCCATGACATAGCTGTTTCAAGTGCCCAGTTCCCATGTTCAGTCCACTTGAGCCCGAGAACACCCAGCATTCCACGTGTCTGAGCTTGCCTGCATGAGTTTCACAAAGCTTGTTGCCATCGATCAAGAAAAAAAGTCCGAGTCCCTAACTTCCTGTAAGGCTTTGGTCATCTGTAACTGGCCAGAGGAATGGCCTTTGGGAGCCAAAAGTTAGTTATGGTTTTCGAGCAATTTCCCCTATTCATGATTTTGCAATTGCACAGTGAAGTCTGCCGCATGTTTGCATAAGCCACTTTATCCTTTTCCTTTTCGGGTTCTGTGAGCCGCCCAACACCCCCACCCCTGAGTCACACGCAGCGGCCCCCGGGGTGGGGGTGCACCCTGCCCAGCAGGCCAGCCTTCCCTCTCCCGAGCTGTGCCTCATTTGCTGCTGGGCAAAACTCAGTCTTGCTGCAAATTTCGGCGCCTGCCTGCGTGTGTGTAATTGGGTTGGATTTACATTAAGAGGGTTCCCTGTGGTGAAAACCACACTGCTATTTTCAATCTGAAGCTGCATAAAACATTTAATTTTCTAAGTATCCATCAGCTGTTAGCACGGTGAAAAACGTAGTCTGTCTGGATGGATGGATGGGGGCTCCCACTCAGTCCTGTAGACCTCCCGATTATTTGTGCTACCAGAGGGGATGATATTATAAGGATGGGGATAATGAAGCATTATTTATCTAAGTATTCTCTCATTCATTCAACAAGCACGGTTGAGGACCTAGTGTGCTCTAGGCACTCTTCTGAGTGTCTGATCAGACTACACCCCCTGCCCCCAAACCCTTCAAACTAGCATCTTTTTGTCTAGAGGTCTGCCAGCTCTTTCTGTAAAGGACCAGATCATGTATATTTTCAGCTTTGTGGACTATGAGGTGTCTGTCCCAGCTGCTCAACTCTGCTGTTGAATCTCCAAAGCAGCCAAGGACAATACGTATATTCTAATGTATGTTATGTATGTTCTAATAAAACTTTATTTATAAAAACACACAGCAGACCAGTCTTGGACCTTGGGCCACATTTGCTGGCCTCTAATCGAAATGCCTCACTTTGTCCTACTGAGCCCTGTGACCTTCCTTCGTTGTGTTTACCATTCACAGCTCTCTGTACCTTTCATTCCACTCCAGTACAAAAACTTTCCTTTATTTCAAGAGCCACCCAGCTCTTTCCTGCCTCAGGACCTTTGCATGTCCTATTTCCTCCACCTCTACTCTTGGCATTTGGTAGAGACAGTTCTATAATGTTTACTGTCATATAACACATCTGATGCCATCCTCTGTGGCTTATGTAACATCCTCATTGAATGGAGTTTCCTTTGAAAGTCTTTCCTGCCCAAATCATCTTCTTTCAGTTTCTCTTGCCTCAATACTTTGGTTTCCATCCTTGAAATATTCATGACCTTATTGCTTACTTGTATTTTGTTTTGATTTCTGTTTCCCTCTCTACATTGAATTTATGTCCTCAGAGGTTAGATACCCTGCCTGCCTCATTCTCTGCCCTCTCTTATTCCTTGGCATGGTGCTTGGTACATAATAGTCTCTCCATTTTAAAGGCAGACATTTAAGGGGTGCCTGGGAGGCTCTGTCAGTTAAGCATCTGACTCTTCATCTTGGCCTACGTCACGCTCTCATGGCTCAGGAGATCTCATGGTTCATGCATCTAGCTCTGCCCTGACAGTGCGGAGTCTGCTTGGGATTCCCTCTCCCTCTCTCTGCCCTTCCCCTGCTCTCTCTCACAATAAATAAATAAACTTAAAACAAAATAAAGGCAGACATTTAGGACTTTTAAATAAGTTGTGATTTAATCAGCAACGCCTTCCAAACTCAGGGAGCTCACGGTTAAGTAGGGCAAAGACAGACACACAATCACACCAAGGACATGACAAGTGTGGGTCTGCATAAGGGGCCGGTGGGATTACTGAGCAAGAAGGCTGCCAGAGTCACGGTGAGTGACCTCAGAGGGGTTGAAAAATAAAGTGTCAAAGGGACAGACTCACAGCGAGAAGCGAGTGTGTGGAGGAAGGCAGGTAGGCAAACAGGCCCACCTGGCCCAGACGGAAATAAGAGAAGGGAGAAGGCAACTACTATTTACGGAGCACGAACTAGGGGCCAGCTTCCTGTCAGCTATATTGCATACTTTCTGCACAACAGCTTTTCAATGCAAACATTACTGTTAACTAATAAATAGTAAGCAATTTTCTTGCTTCTATTCTACAGAATGGAAGCTGAAGATCAGAGAGGTTAAGTGAGCAGGCCACGGTCCCGCAGCTGGTAAGTCAGTCTTCCTTGGTCTATTTCATGTGACCCTCCCGAGATGTGGGGGGAACGCCCGCATGTATTACTTAGCATGAAGTTTTCCTTTCTTTGGGGAGGGGTTTCCTGAGATTCCCAGGTAGGATCTAGATTTAACCACTTGTTCATCTCTTCGATAAGCTGCCGGGACCCTCCAGGTAGCTGACACCTTCTCCAGAAACCCCTTTCTCAGGCCCGGACTGCACGCTGGACAAGAGGAGAGGGAGGGGGTCTCCTTCCACCGTGTCTCCTCGGCTGAGCATGTGATTCCATGATCCCCTTTAGCCCTCGCAACAGCCACATTGAGTGGCATCCACTGTCCCTGTTTCACACAGGCATTAACTATGACCTGCAAGGTTGATGGCTCCCGGAGACCAGCACCAAGAGCCGCCCTGTGCCCCGGCACCCCAGGGCTCACTGAAGTCGGACAAGGGCGCCCGGGGGACTGGCCTCCGCTGGCGGCTCTGGATGGGACAGCATCTCCTGAGCCAAAGAGTCCAGACTGGAGAGTGGGGGCAGGAACATCAGATTGCCCGAGGAGCCGCTATTACATATATGAAGAAATTCTTAGGTGATTCTGCTGGGGGGAAAAAAAAGTGCTTACAGTTTATTCCCCCACTGAGTGTTCAAATAAACCTTCTGGGCGCTGGAGAAGCGAGGCAGAGGCGTCTGCCAGGCAGCCGGTCCTTCTCCCTAGGGGCATCGGGAGTGATTTGATTCTGCCAGCTAACGTTGTTCGAGCCCCACTTCATCTCCCCCAGAACTCATCAGAGCTGCTAATAGGCCCTTCAGAGCTCATAAAGAGATGACCAAGTCGGGGGCTGGGGGACTCCGGCTCATTTATCTTCCGCGGGCTCGATCAGATCTGATTTTGTGCGCTGACGGCTGGACGCTCGAGTGTGGTCTGGCCCGCATCTCAGACACCTGCTCGGCGGGCCTGGGCCCCAGGGCCCGCAGGAGGGCCGGAGGCCCCCTGACCCGCTAGGGTCTCACTGTTCCGACCTTGCCGACAGACACTTACCTGCCAGCCGTATTGATCTGTGCACGAGAAAATAGAAGCACTTAGGCTTGGAAGGCATCGTGAAGCCCACTAATGGGAGTGTCAGTTACCACTGCGCGCACTCTGCCGGCTGCAGCGGCTCCTGTGCGTGTGTGCGTGTGTGCGTGTGTGCGTCCTCATGACCCCTCTTACCTTTGTGCCCGCCTGTTTGTCAGCTTCTGCCGGGGGTGAACGTGAAGTCCCAGATGCACGCAGGGACTGTTCCACCCTCCCCACCGCAAATACGTTCACCAATTCCGTATTTGCACCTTTGAAGGGACTAATAACATTCCGCAAACTTGCAGACAAATTATTTTTAGCTGACAGTTGGGCTCCTCTTTTTAATGACTATCGTGTATTCCTCTAATTAGAAGAGACAGTTTGCACAAAAAATAATTGGGGGATCTTCATCAGAGATGTGTAACCAATATGTTCTTCAACTAAGTGAAACAGCGTAGGTTAAAGTGATAGTCATCATCATCATCATCATAGCATCTGGGGGCTTGCCAGTGTGCCAGGTGAATGGCACTCATTCACTTCTAAGGCGGGCACCATTAGTGGCACCATTTTACAGATTAAGGCACTGAGGATTAGGGAATGTTCTGATTAGCACTGCCACACGGCAAACTCTCACACAACTTAACAGCGTAAAGCAACATCTGAGTAAGCTCATGGTTTTGTGCATCGGGCGTTTAGAAAGGCCACAGCATTTCCCTTTGTTCTATGATGTCTGGGGCTATAGCTAGGGTATCATAGATGTCTGGGGTAACCTCAACATCTAGGGCTTGGTACAGTTGAGCTGGAGGGGCCACTTCCAAGATGGCTCCCTCACTCCTGTGCCTGCTGCTTGGGCTGGGTTAGCCAAAGGCTCGGCTCAGGTAGAAGTGTAGACAAGAGCATCTACCTGGCCACTCTACATGGTGGTCTCAGGATAGTCAGCCTCCATGCCTGGTGGCCCAGGACCCCAAGCATATGTGTTTCTAGAGAACCAGGCAGCGATGATATGAGTCTTTTATGATCTGTCTTTGAAAGTCACCTAGTCCTGTCCAAGCCCTCCCAGACTTGAGGAAAGGGGACAAAGTCTCTAACTCTCAGTGACAGAAGGGTCATAGGACTGGGTACTGTGTTTTCAAAACTGCCCTGGAGAGGTTAACTAACCTGCCCAGGATTTCAGAATGAGGAAGAGGTAGCACAGGGATTTGAAGCTAGGTCATCGGACTCTGGAAGCTTCTCTTAGTAACCATATCATGCTTCAAGCATTGCCAGATGTGCAATAGAGGCTCACTTTATACAAATAATCTATGATCCAGTTTAGTTTATGTTATCAGTCTGGAGGGGGGGGGGCAGACAAAGAAACGGACAAGAAGCATCCTTCAGGATGGATGAAAGACTGGTACGAACCTAGAGTCATGTTTTCACAGTCGGAATTAAAGCCAAGATGCCTACAGACCATAGAGGACCTGAAGTTTGTCTTTATCTAAGTCTTCGCCTTCATCTGTGGGAAAGCCCTTGCCCTTAGAGTTGCAAATACTCATGGTGGCCGGGAAGCAGCCAGTCCGCTCCATGGGTTTGTGGCTGCTTCCGTGAGCAGTAGGAGAATCCCTAAGACTCGAGGCTGGGTTTTGCCAAGAACTGATGTGATTCCACAGAGCCTGTGCGTGCTTGCGCTGAGCCAGAAGCAGCCTTAGGGCTTGTTGGAGGAGTAAAGAGTGTGCTGCCAGGAGGACTGGGCTGGGTTCAGCCATAGCAGAGTTTGCAACCTGCCTGGGAAATTGCAGGGTCTCTGGTCATGATCTCTCCCACAACCCTCTTTCTGGAAAACAGAGTTACAGGGGGTGACTTCTGAGGATGCAAAGGGACAAGAGGCGAAGAGAGATGTACGGACGGATTCCCGGGAGTCGTCTGTGCCCAGCTGAGGCTCTTAATCCAAGTGTTGGACAAAGTGTCCTGCCATTGCCTTTGATTGGCATCTGGACCAAAGGAGCAAGACTGGCCAGACCAGTTCTGGCCAGCCAGGGCAGGGCGTGGAAGCTTCTCGCCTCACCTGAAGAGACAGGTTTATTCACAGGCCTGCAGTCAGCCTCCCGGGAGGCTGGAGGTTTGTGCCAGGGAGCAGCCTCTGAGCTCACAGCAGGAGGAGGGGCTCCATGAAGGTGGGAGCGATTTGCTGGCAGGTCCAGGCTGATCATTCCCGCTGAGGAGCTGTCTGTCCCCTTCTTTGGTGTTTGGGTGGCACGGAGCAAGCTGTCTCCCACTGAGATGAGGTGTAAGCTTCTGCCGTAGCAAGAATAGCCAAGCCATTTAATACTGAGGGTTTACAAAGCACCTGGCACTGAGTGGAGAATTTCGCCTTGGTGTGGTTCTCCCAGAAGCAGAAGGGTAAGGTCTCCCCAGAGCGAGACTCTGGTTCAAGTAGTTTATTTGGGGAGTTGAACACAGAGAAGGGAAAGGAGGCAACAATTGTGCCAGCTATCCAAGCAAGTGAGTGGGTGGCTAGAACTGCCAGCGTGAGGTTCTGGAACACTGTGTGGTACACGGGTTCCAGGATCATCCCACCGGAAGGGTCGGGGAGCTGGGGTATTCACACCGCAGGTGCCAAGGTCACTGGTTGAAGTTTGCTCCTGGCGGTGTGATTCCTGAGCATTTCTGGACATCCGTGTGCCTGTATACACACACACACACACACACACACGCAATGAAGCTTTCTGCTGTTTGGGACAAATTTTAAAAACAAACTGACCCTCAGGCATGCAGATGCAGGTTGGGGGAGCTGGAAATTCATCTATCCATCTGGGCTCCTGAAAGCTCCAAGGGGCTGGGTGGAGTGCTGAGGGCATCATCACACTTAATCCTTATAAACAACCCACCAAGGAAGGGACTGTTCATACCCATTTTATAGATAGGAGACTAGATTTGGAGAAGAGAAATCACTTTGGTTGGTTGTGCTTCAGTGGAGTTGCTGGGTGTTTGAGTTAAGAGCATGAGTCAACCAGGAGTCAAGAGCCCATGGTTTTAACCAATGAACTAGACTGCCTCCTTAAGAATAAAGTTACAGGGGGTGCCTTGGTGGCTTAGTAGGTTAAGCGTCCAACTTCAGCTCAGGTCATGATCTCACAGCTTGTGAGTTCAAGCCCCACGTTGGGCTCTGTGCTGACAGCTCAGAGCCTGGAGCCAGCTTCAGATTCTCTATATCCCTCCTCTGTTCATGTTCTGTCTGTCTCTCTCTGTCTCTTTCTCTCAAAAATAAATAAACATTTAAAAAATTTTTTAAAGGATAAAGTTATAAAAATTAATAAGAATGGGCAGGCCTCCAAATTCCCCGCTTCAGAGCTGATCAGAACTGACTTGATTTCAGGTCACAGAATGAAGACGGTTTGACCCAAGGGTCAGAATCTAGGTTCTAGAACCTTCCCACCTTGAGGGAGAGCTAAAGGTGGGAGCGTGTCAAGCTGGGGTGAAAGAGGGCCCAGAATCTCATACAAACATGTCTTCCAGTTTCCTCAAAGTTGGGGCAGGAATGGGAGGCAGACAGAGTTGGAGAGTTGAATATGACACTGATGGGCATGGGTCAGGAGGAAGTAAGGAGAAAAAGGTGGAGAGTCTCATGGGTCCCACTGGGAGGTATATAGGTTCTTCAGGCTGGGGAGAAGAAAAGGAAAGGTGATTTTCTGTCCCACCTATGTCTGTGCCATTGTAGGCGAGCCCTAGGTGAGTATTGGATGGTCACCATTTCACCCCCCACCCCCACTCCTCTTGCTCTTCTAAAACTACTCTGAGGCTTATCAAGGAAAGTCCCTTGAAGGCCTCCTGAGTTTTCCTTGTAAACTTTTAGTGTGCTACATTCAGTCCTCCTTTCTACTTCAGCCTCACTTCCCCTAGTGGTCCGAGCAACAGAAGTTGCTTTGAATTAAACATAGGCACACAAAACCCCTGGGGAATCCAGTGCTTTGGACCATAGGCACAGCCTCTAATGGGTAGCCTCTTACTTTCCTTAGCACTTCTCCCGGCTCTCACTGACTCATATCCCTTCTGACCACCATGGCCATCCCACAGGTGAGAACCCAACACACTGAGACAGTGACTAGTTCTATGCATAAGGCTGGAGCACGAAGATGTTTATAAGGCATTCATTCATTCATCACCCAATGCTCTATCCATCCAACCATCTATCCCCACCATTTGGCAAATATTGTGTCAGGGACTGGGCATGTGTCTTTGAAGAAGAACGTCAATGCCTGTGACCCCATGGAGCTTAGAGTCTAGTTGGGAAAGTAGACAAAAAAGTCAACAAACATAAAATACATTCTAAAAATAACTATTATGACAAGTTAACAAAACTTGATTATAGAAAAGCTAATGTGACGAGGAAGGTAATCTACCAAGAAAGGATGGTCAGAAAAGATTGATCTGCAGAGGAGATATTTTTAAGGGGAGGCCTAGCTGCATGAGGACAGTGGCTAACTGTGTGAAGAGAGGAAAAGAACATCCAGACGATAGAGTGCTCTGGGTGTGGCCGCTGAGGTGAGAACAGTTGGGTAAGTTCAGAAGCAGAGCTCGGTTCCCTCCGATTCAATCCTAGTGAGTGAGGGGGAAGGTGTCACCAGTTGGGGTTGTAGAAGTAGAAAGGAGAAGGGTCATATGGGGCTTTTCATGGGCCATAATGAGGAGCTTGGATTATAGTGAAGGCAAATAAGAAACCACTACAGATTCTTCAGTATGGCACGCTGACATGGTTTTTTTTTTTTCATTAAAAAAATAAGGTGCTCAAGACCCTCTATATCAATTGGGCTGCAGCAGATTGGAGCCACAGAGACTTGCTTGAAGTCTGTTGCATTTGTTCTGGTGAGAGACAGTGATGGTGGCCTGGTCAGGGGGTAGGTGATGGGGAAGGAGACATGCGTCAAGTTTGAGAGGAGTTTTGGAAGTAGAGACACCTGGATTTTCTGAAGGACTGTGTAGGAAAGAGCTCAATCCTTTGCCAAGAACCAAGAGCCAACTTTGTTCAGATCCCAGGGCTCAGAACAATAAGTTAGAAACATGTTGAACCACTGTGGTGTGAAGAATAAACAAAAAACAACCACATGGAAGTCCAGCTGAAATCACACTCCAACTCTCTGATGAGCAGAGTACCCTCTCCCTGGAAAACGCACCTGTGAACTTACAAAATGTTTGGTGTACAATTTCAGGTGACTTCTGGATTCCTGAAGACCCTCCATGGATCCCAACCCCCAACTGCAACAGACTACAACGTCGTATGTGTTGGATCCAAGATCTAAAAATCTATGAACTAGAGACTTACACTGACTCTCCATATTTTGGAAAGCTATAACTTGAAGAGTGGACAATGGCCAGCCCTCTTTCAGGCAGGCTCATACATAGTCAATCTCTGGTCTAACTTCTCCAGGGACAGGAATTCCATGCATCTCCTTCAGGGGGCCCTGCGGTGTTCTGCCGTGATTAAAATGCAGTCTGATCCTGTTTCCATTTGTTCAGTCCCCTGAGAGGGGGATGGGCCAGTCAAAGCGCAGCCTTGAAGAAACATGGGAATATGAACATGTGGTTATTAGGGTGATGGTATTCTGGGCCATTCTTCTCTAATTTTGAGTTTTCTGTTTTGCTGGCATAACACTGCTTGAGCAATACATTTTAAAAAGAACCTCAAAGAAGACTGGAGTTCAGAAATTAGCTCTGTTTTCCACTCAAACAAACAAACAAATGAAGAGGTAAAAAAATAATTAGTGTATCTTTTTTCATCATATTAATATTTTCTGTGCCCATTTTTCTATTGTGTCTGTCTCCCACATGCCATTTAAATGCAAAAAACAAAACATTCTATTACATACAAGGTGTACTCACCTTATGCTTCAGTCACTAGGACCTCTTGCTCTTTCCAAGATTTGTGAAGGTTTTTCTGGTTTCCATGCCTTGTATATGCTGTTCCTTCTGACTGGAATGCCTGGTCGATTCTGTAGTCCTAGGAAAGATGGGTTATTTCCTTAGGTCCAAAGGAGAGGTTGCCTCCTCAGCCTTCATGAGTCCATAGATACAGGTCCTTCTTCTGTGTTCTCTACTCCAGCATCCTCTTGTCCATTCCTCTCTCATTCTACTGATCATATTTTATTTTAAATTATTTGAATTTTTAAGATGTTTATTTGTTTTTGAGAGGCGGAGGAAGAGCAGAGAGAGAGAGGGAGACACAGAATCTGAAGCAGGCTCCAGGCTCTGAGCTGTCAGCACAGAGCCCGACACAGGGCTTGAACCCACGAACCTTGAGATCATGACCTGAGCTGAAGTCAGACGCTTGACCGACTGAGCTACCCAGGTGCCCCTGAGTTATTTGAATGCGTGTCTGTCTCTCCCTCTGGATCCTTGAAAGCAGGGATGGTGATTTATTTATTTCTTAATTGCAGCACCCAGCCAAAACCTGGCACACGGTCTCAGCCCAACAAGTGCATTTGGAATGTATGGAACGCCTCTTTGGAAGGGCTTTGTGGTGCTGATGTAGATGTTGGCTGATGTCCCGGCCCCGGGAACATCAGACCCTTACTAACAATTCTAGACTCACGCTGCTGCTAAGAAGAAAAGATCAGACTTGTGGAGTAGAGCCCATTTTCCCTAGTGACTGCTCTCAGAGGCTGTTTCTATTCTGCCTGCTTGGGTGATTCTGATGTTCAAGGCTGAGGCTGACTTGTATGGACCACTGGTCTCAAGCCCTAACTTTGTCTCTGTTCTTTTCCTCCCCCCCCCACCCCCNTTTTTTTAATGCTCTAATTAGGTATATTTGTTGAGTGCTTATACCCTATTGGGCATTTTGCTAACTGGCTTCATCAGTTAACTCATTTTATTTATATAAGAGCTCTATCCAGGGGCATCTGGGTGGTTCAGTCAGTTAAGTGTCCGACTTCAGCTCAGGTCATAATCTCCCGGTTCATGAGTTCGAGCCCCGCATCAGGCTGTGCTGACATCTCAGAGCCTGGAGCCTGCTTCAGATTCTGTCTCCCTCTTTCTCTGTCCCTCTCCCTGCTTGTGTTCTATCTCTCTCTCTCTCAAAAATGAATACATTAAAATATTAAAAGCGCTCTATCCATTTATTCACTCATATGTGTGTATATTTCAAAAATAGTCATTGAGCATCTATTTTAAGTTGACACCGTGCTGAGTCCTGGGATGCAACTATGAACTAATGACACAAAGGCTCTGGCCTTAGATTTTGGAGTCTGGTATCGAAGGGAGAAAATGATCTGGTAACCATAAATTAAGAAGATAATTTCAGATGGTGCAAATGTTATAAATGAAGTAGAGACAGTGTCGTGGTAGAGATGTAAATGGATGGTGTATTCAGGATCTGAAGGAAGCTGGAGGACGGTACAGCTCAGGTTGCTTAAAACACATCACCTGCATTTTACATTTCATTGGCCCAGAGCTAGCCACATGACCACACGTAACGACAAGCGGCCGGGGAAGTCCATTCCCTGGGTGATCCAGAAGAGCAATAGGGAAAAAGATTTGGTAGACAAACCATCGGCCTGTGAGCTGAGACCGTAAACATGAGATGGAAGAGTTTTCAAGAGAGAAGGAATCCCATATGGAAAGGCTGTAAGTGTGGGAAAACAGCTTGGCCTATTTCATGACTAAGAGGATGCCATCATGTCAGGCACCTAACAAGCAAAGGGGAGAACACTATGAGATGAATTAGGAGAGGTTTGCAGGAGCCAGCTCATTTATGATTTGATTCTGAGAGCTGTGAGCAGCTACCAGAAAAGGTTTTCAGCCAGGAAATGTCATGATCATTTTTAGAAGTCCTCCCTAAGTGCTGAGGGAAGAAGGAGGGATCTGTTGGGGAATAGCGGGAGCAGGTCGACGGCTCATTAAGTTGTTCTTGAACGTTAGGGAAGAGATGATGGTGGCTCACAAGAGGTGGTAGGGTCAGAGATTATATTCACATTGGATGGACCAGGAAAGTAACAAAGTGAATGTTGCAAACTGAAATCTGCTCCTAAGTTCAATCACTCATTTCTCTCCTACTCAGTTAATTGCTTGTTTATTATGTATTTCTTTGGTGTATAATACCCTGTCGTTTTGGTTCTGTTTTCTAAACACAGGCATTAATGATCCAGCTTTGAAATGAGGGGCATGGAATATAAAGCTAAGGAGGTGAGAAGGGAGAAGGGACACTGGCCTGGAAGAAACCCAGATGAACTGCACCAAGAGTGCAGACGCCCTGGCAGGGTTTTGAAGGATGGAGAAGCCACGGGAATCTTGGAAAGAGTGGAGCCTCTAGAGATGGTGCTTTGGTTTCCTGTACGGGTAGTGGCTTCATATGAGCTATTTTAAACTCTCTGGGCTTTGCAAGAGGGTTTTGAAATTAAGAGTACAGACTTTTATTTTTTTATTTATTTTTTTAAGTTTTATTATTTATTTCTAGGAGAGAGAGAGAGAGAGAGAGACAGCGTGAGCAGGGGAGGGTCAAAGAGAGAGGGAGTCACAGACTGAAACAGGCTCCAGACTCTGAGCTGGCAGTCAGCACAGAGCCCGACGCGGGGCTCGAACCCACAAACTGCGAGATCATGACCTAAGCGAAAGTCGGACGCTTAACTGACTAAGCCACCCAGGCGCCCCAAGAGTACAGACTTTTAAATCCAATAGAAATGGGTTTAAATCTAGGATTCACTGGAGAGAGGGCAAGATGGCAGAGAAGTAAGGAGCTCCGTACTTGCACTCGCGCCCATACATCACACAGAAANTTCTGAAAAAAAAAATAAATCTAGGATTCACCACTAGGAGTCCTATGAGTTGGGGAGAGATGTGTCCCCCAGCTCCAGTTCCTCATTTGTAACACACCACTGTATTGTCAGCTTGGATGGAGTAACAAACATCTCTAAGATCTCATTGACTTACAAGAAACTTTTTTTTGGTCACTCAGCTGTAGGTAGACTGCTATGGCTCTGCTCCACGTGCTTTCTCATCCCACGGCCCAGGCTGTGAGCATGTCAGCTCTTCTTGGAACAGAAGCAAGAGAGAAAGCAGAAATCTGCAAGCCTCTTAGAGCTTCTTAAACATGACAAACTGGAGTTTTGTTCTCCTTTCATTGACCTGAGTCACGTGGACCACCCTGCGATTGGGACAGGGAAGTATATTCTGTCTACTAAGAAGTACCGTGAGTAATGTGGCAGTGGGAGCGTGCCTAGTTGAGAACACCAGTACAATCTGCCATGGCCGCCTTGCAGAATCATGATAGGAATTTAGCAAATGGTACATACAAAGCATTTGTAACAGTGCCTGATGTGCTGCACAGTTGGTCAAGGTCAATTCTTAAGAGGTAGCTCAAGTTTAACATGTATTTGCAAATGTAGGGTCAAAATGTTCTACTTTTTGCTTTATACCTTTCTCTTTCCTCTTTTTTAAAAACATTTTTTAATGTTTATTTTTGAAAGGGGGTGAGGGGCAGAGAGAGACAGAGACAGAGAATTTCAAGCAGGCTCCAGGCTCAGAGCAGAGCCTGAAGCAAGGGTCGAACTCATGAACTGCGAGATCATGACCTGAGCCGAAGTGGACACTTACCTGAGTCACCCAGATGCCCCCTCTTTCCTCTTAATAACCAATTGCTCCACTCACCTAGGAGCATAAACAATGCTACCATGTGCAAAATGCACAGTATTTAGTGACAGGTAGACCTTGGTTTGAAACTCAGTGATGCTGCATACTATTTGTGTGACTGGCTGAGACAACTTGTCCTCTCTGAGCCTCAGTGTACTCATCTGTAAAGTGAGGAGAAAGCCCACACCATTGGATTGATGTGAAGATTAAATCTCCTCACCCAAGAAGGTCAGGACCTTTGGCTTCACTTTCCTCGATTGATTTCCCCTAGTCTCTGGCAATTTTTAGAATTAAATATCTTCTGATTGTTCCGATTTGAGACTGAAGGGCTCATCTTCATTCCAGATGTTTAGAGAAAGTAAACCTTGAGGCTTTCTATGGTAATTATTGCCATTCTCTTTACTGAAGGAAGATTTGGGGCCCTTCCCTGATGTGAAATGTATAGAGTTTCTTGAGATTTCCTGAATAGCCCATGCTATTCCATGACTCCATGCCTTTGTTGGTCTCTCTTCCTGGAGTGCCTTCATTTATCTCAAAGGAAATTCTTGTGGTGGACATTCCCAGGTCCTTCTTACTACTTCCTCTCCCACCAGAATTAGTTAAGAAACTTCCTTGACTCCATGCTTCAGAATTAATTAAGAAACTGACCTTGACTCTGCCTCTAAGTCAGACTTACTTATACACATCTAGTCATATATGTTAGTGGACTGGGGAGCTGACTTTTCAGTGTGACTACTTGGGTCAGACTCAGGCTTCCTGCTGACTATGGGCACCTCAGATGGGTCCTTCATTGGGAAATATAGTCTAGAGGTGAGTAGGAGAGAGTTTGCTATGAATGAGGCGCTAAATAGTGCCTGTGTCATCTTGGGAAATCAGAAAAATGAGCTGAGGTCAGGTAAGAAAGTCCACATCAGATCTGAATTTTGGAATGATTTATTTTATGGCAATGAGAGAAAAGACTGGAAGAGAATGAGATAGAGGATGGTGTGATGGTCCAGACAAGAGATGGTGCCCTTGGCTTTCAAGAGACCTTGCTGGTAACTGCTAACCATATTTCCTAGGTGCTTTCCTTTCTGTTTGCCAACTGCTGAGATTTGTGGAGTGCCTGGGTCATGAGTAGATTTATTCTCCTCGAATGCAGTGCTTTTTAACTGCATTTTTTTGCAACTGAGGTTTGTCTGTGGACTTTTGTCACCAGCCCTTTGTAAGATGAGTACAGAGACTAAGTATTCATAAACTTCAGTAAGAATTTGACCTCCAAGTACATTCTCATTCTCTTCTAGTAACTAATTTTTATTTTATTTTACCAAAGTATTGGATGGGGATGGATTTGAAATGGAAGAAATAAACAACCACCACATGAAACCAGCCCTTCACCAGAGGGGGAGAGAGAGAGAGAGAGAGAGAGAGAGAGAGAGAGAGAGAGAGAGAGTTCAGGAAGCAGTGATGTAATATCCTTTTGTGAATTTCCCTTCTTTTTCTTTGCTGGGCAGGATGATTGTAGCTATCTTCTGGACTTCAATGAAATCAGATTACAACCAAGTTGAGTTTCAGAGACTCTCATTCTTTTGTGTAAAGGGTGTTTCCTGGACCTTAATATCCAATTTTCTTCTGGTTACAAACTTCCAAGTTTTTGTGTGGATGGGAAGAGGCTATTGAAAGGTTTAATCCCACCTTCTTAGCTACATAGACTTTTTCATATTTTTAATTAATAAACTTCATTTTATAGAGCAGTTTAGAGCAGTTTTACAGAAAAACTAGCAGAAAGGAGAGAGTTTCATATATTCCCTCTTCCCTGACATGCAGATACCCCCTATCATTAACATCTTACACTAGTCTGGTTCGCCTGTTAACAACTCATGAGTACTGAATATATCACTACTATTTTAATGTTTATTTCTTTATTATGAGAGAGAGAAAGAGGGAGTAGGGGGTAGAGAGAGAGGGAGAAAGAGAATCCCAAGCAGGCTTAATGCTGTCAGTGCAAAGCCCGATGCAGGGCTCAACCCCAAGAACCATGATATCGTGACCTGAGCAGAAATCAAGAGTGGGATGCTTAACCAACTGAGCCACCCAGGTGCCCAATATATCATCACTACTGACTAAACCTCACGGTTTCCATGAGGGTTCACTCTTGGTATTGTACATACACGGGGTTGACAATAATACAGTGGCATGTGTCTGCCATTGCAGCCTCATACAGAGGAGGTCCTGTGCCCTAAAATCCCTGGTGCCTCACCTGTTCATCCCTCTCTCCCTCTCCCTCAACCCCTGGCAGCCGCTGATCTTTTCACTGTCTCTGTGGCTTTTCCTTTCTTACAGTCTCATGTAGTTGGGATCAGACAGTGTTTAGCTGCATAGATGTCTCTTTCTTGTTCCCTTTCTCCCTAATCTTCATGTCTGTTTCATCATCTCAAAACACTCACACACCGTCCGTCTGAAAGAGACTAGAAAAGTGGAGAAAATGAGAAAAACACTTATCTAACTCAGCTCATGCAATCATTAATGGTGACAGGGCACTTGGGGGGGGGGTCATTGGTCACTTCTCTCTGTCTTCCTATCAGGAAGCGAGTGCTGACTCTTTGCCCCCTGCAGCAGAGCCAGGCCTTTCCTTCCACCTCGCTCTGCTCACTTCTTGTTTTCCTAAAACCAAGGGCCTCTTTGCCTGCGTTGTGTCTGAGCGGTAATTACCTTGTGTCTGTTCTGCTGCCTTCAAATTATTTTCCCACCTTCAGAGCTTTTGCCTCCCTCTTCTTATCTCCACTGTGATCCTCTATAGGGCACCGGGGACCTGTCTCTTGACTCTCATATTTTTGCTTCTGATGTTAAAAAGTCCCCTTGAACTTGCGTTTACAGACAGCAGCAGAGCCCGAGTGTCTTCACATCAGCTGACACATCCCAGGGGCAGGGTGTTTGCAATTACAGCCTGAGCTGGCTGCGGGATCAGAGAGCCCTGTGAGGCCCTCTTTGATGAGTGACGGGGTCTTTATTATGAATGTTATGCAGGTGAAGTCCCCTGGCAGGAACGCTTTTCTCCCCTTTATCTTGTCTTGGCTGTAAAGACAGAGCTGCATATACATATATACGCATAGACAGGGATGG
>NW_027532409.1:2910280-3037857 GCF_008692635.1 Crocuta crocuta
CCCGGGGTGGAGGGAATGAAATTAGACCAAAGATTTCTTGCTCATTCTGGAACAATCCTTCCGTAGTGCCTGTCTTCTCAAAGTCTCCTCCCTTGGCCGAATGGACTTCCTGTCTCAGGCGAGGGCTGAGCCTAAAGCTCAGTTCTAAATGGGAGGACTCATCTTCTTCTCCAGCCTTTTGGTCCTAATCTTCTTCTTCCCCATTTGTATTTTTTGCAGAGACCTAGGATTTTTCCCTGCGGAGATACCTGCTGCCACTTTTATTTCTTGCAGAGGAAATAACAAACACCTAACAGTGATCCTGGCCTTTTGCATCTGAATGACACCTCTCTGGGGAGCCTGTCTTTCTCTCCCCCACCTTGTGTCTATGTTCTGTGCTTCAGGGAGTTGATGGGCACCCCTTCATGCCTATTTGGTAAACCTATGTCCCTTTGGGAGGGCCTAGTGTCCCGCAAAAGGAGGAGGCACCCTTAGGGTTAATCATCTGGGGACCAAGCCATGCTTTGCTAGAAAATTCCATCTCAGGAAGCATGGCGAGGGACCTTCCAGTCTTTCCACTTTGGTTCAGTCTTTGAGGAGACTTGATGTCTTAGTGTGGGGCCTGGGATTTCCAGGGTTTGATGACCTCTTTCATGGGGAGATGTGGTGGCACCTGGGATAATGCTCGTTTGCTCTGTGCTATAAGCTGAAGGTGGGAAGACTCTTCATCTTGTAAGTGGGCATTTCTGGTTATTTCTTATGTGTTTATTCACTTCAGTTGAAGCCTTTCCTTAAGACCTTAAGAAAGCCTTCTTGGAACTTCAGAAAAATTGTCTTGACAACACTGCTGAATCCAGGAATGAGCTCACCCCATCATTTCAGGGGATGGCAGAAAAAAATGGCCCCCAAGATTAGCTGGAGCAGCGAGGAATGTTCTAGAGTTCATGTTATTAAAACATGATTTCTATTCATATTCTATTCTATTCCACTATCTTTGGAATCCTAAAACATCCATATAAAGTGACATTTCTCTTGTTTCCATTTTACAGATGAAGGAACTGGACATTTGAGCTTGTGGATTCTGACTCTCTGTCTTTGTTTGACATTCTCTGTTTTCTACCATCTTTGGAAGCTCTGGACTGGTTATTAGAAAAGGAAGTTACACATTTTTGGTTCATTTTTGCAGTGTGCAAAGCATCTTCACCTAATTTGTCTATCTAGGTGGTTGGATTCTGTGCATAAAGTTTATTTTTTTTAATGTTTTAAAATTTTATGGGCAGGGGCACCTGGGTGTCTCAGCCAGTTAAACACCTGACTTTGGCTCAGGTCATGATCTCACAGTTTGTGGGTTCGAGCCCTGCATCAGGCTCTGTGCTGACAGCTCAGAGCCTGGAGTCTGCTTCAGATTCTGTGTCTCCCTCTCTCTCTGCCCCTCCCTTGCTCAGGCTCTGTCTCTGTCTCTCTCTTAAAAATAAATAAACATTAAAATTTTTTTAAATAAATAAAATTTTACGGGCAGGACACTGTAGTTCGTGGGGTCATGCATTTGGAAACCATGCCTACTGATGGAGAAGATGGGGCTCCAAATTATTGCAGGTGTAGAACTCATCCTTCTGGTGCTTTGTTTCATCCTAATGAAGACTGTGGCCAAGTATGGAAATGCCCAGGGTTGGGAACATCATCTAGCAGCGTGCACTGGGTCTGTGAAATCAGGGCTTTCGGTATGTCTGCCCAGTATATCTCTGCCCTACTCTGGCAGTGACCATGAGGACTCCTATGGATGCGTCAAATACCTCAATGTGTCAGTTACAAGGCTCTGTCACAGAGCCAACGCAATGTGGGGAATTGAAACAATTATCGGGATACCTTGCTCCTAGACCTGCTCTCACCAGAAATCCAGGAGGAAGCATCCAATGTTTCTTTCTGCTTCAAGGATTCCAGTGATTGTTCCCTTTCCATATTTCAGGCAACATAGGCTACTGGCAGACTGTAATACTCTGATGACTCCTGAATGCCAGAGAGAAGAGGTATTTAATCTGAGGACCTTGAGTACTTTTGTGAGAAGGAATTACCTGCTAAGTATAGTCTCAGAAAGAGATTCTCTCACAGGTCATGTGAGGACAAGCTGAGGAAACCCAAGCCCTGCTTCTTTGGAATGGTAACAATATTCCAAGACAAATGTTTCTCCGGAGCTTGGATTTTATCCTGCATCTGTCGCACACTCAGGGTGTCACATGGGGGAAGGGACTTCTCGTCCAGGAGGACAGGTCTTCATCTACAGAGCAGGGTGTTTGGAATTCTAGGATTCTGCAGCATCACGCCTTGAATGGGGTCAGGTAGGGAATCAGAAGCTCCGGCGTGTCAGAAAAGGATGCAGCCAGGAAGGGACAGGGTTCGTGTTGGGTAATGGGAAAGAGGCATGGTGACCAGGTCTGAGCCAGTCCGGAAAGAATGTCTAAAGAGGTCGGATCTGGGGGCCGAGGTGGACGGTGGGAGTCTCCTAGGAGTGGCAGTCAAGCCAGGTCAGGCTCTGGGCAGGCTGCCCAGTTTGAGGAATGGCACCAATGTGTGGGGAGAGGCTATTAAGGCCCAACAGGTGTCAGGGCCCAAGCCAAGCAGTCTGGAGGTCAGGATAGGGCGTCAGTTCTAAACAAGGTGCCCAAGTACAAAGAGGCCTGAGTCAAAGCCCACTCGCCCAGACAACACGCCATGACAGACAGACCTGCTTTGGATGCAGGGGATCCCGAGTTTAAGACAGCCAGAGTCATTTGAGGCCCATGCGCCTTCTCTGGGCAAATCTAGGGCCGTCTTGGCTCGAGAGTTGAGAAGCTGGAGAGATACCTTTAGAGCTGGAATACAGTATTTCCATTTAAATCTAAATAAAAATAATCTTAGCTAACAGATATCAAGTGCTTTCTCTGTACACACAGTTCGAAGGGCCTCACATACATAAGCTTGTTGGTGGGCTGGTTTTAAAGCCTTGTTTTTTACAAAGATCAAAACATGACAATATTCATTCCTTCACCTATGTCACCATCAAGGGGTCCAGGCAAATATGTAGAGAGTGGAGAGGGGCACATGGAAACCCATTAAAACTGAAGGCTCTCAGAAAATAGGGGCCTTTTAAGTGACCCCAAGTCTGGATTTCATTCTCAGACCATTTTGCAGCAGGGTCAAGGGACTGGACACACTTGCTTCCCCAGGCACCCCTGCATCTTTCCAGTGAGGCTTCTGTGCCACACCAGAGATGCCTCGGTCTCATCCTTCAACCTCCCCTATAAATGTTTCCTACGTCCCTCTGGGCTTTGACCCAGGGTAGAGATGGACAAGGGAAATTAAGAAGTTACAAGGCACCTTCTTTTAAAAGCTTTTAATCACATCCATGACTTATCTGTAACTTGGGGTGAAAACACTTTCTGATGATTTCCCTCCTTCCTGGCCATGCTCTGTGGCCACGCACCACACATACCATAATCCCTCTGACGCTGTGCTCCCATCTCTCGAGCCCCAGTGAAAATGCCGAGCTCTGGCCTTTGTTGTCTGGTCAACAGCAGCTTGACTTGCCTCCCTGCCTCCCTGGTCTGTCAGCAGCAGAATCTTCCTGTTGAGAATCACCAAAGGGCTCCAGTCCCCTGCAGATCAACATCCAGCACCTGCATCACTGCCAAAGCCCCGAAGACCAGTCCTGGAAGTACCTCTCGTGCCTTAGCTTTCACTCAGAGTTCCATAACCTCCAGCCCCAACCAGCCTGATCGTCTTCTCAACTTCCCAGTCTCCCTTGGCCAAAAATATCCTTTCCTATCTCCAACCATGATGAATTCTCGCTGGGAAGTCCATCCTCCTTTTCAGTTTCCAAGTCAAGGGCTGGCTCCTCCAGGAAGCCTTATACCTCTAACCTATAACCTCCGCCCTCCAACCTCCACCCTCTAACTTCCACTTTCCAACCTCCACCCTTTACCCTCCAACCTCCTCCCACCCCCTCCAACCTCCTATCTTGTACCTCCAACCACACACTTCATCGTTAGAAAGGATCACACCCAGCTCAGAACTCTCCGCCCACACCTTCCTATCGATATTTTAGCTCCTCACAGAATTATCTGTGTTTACATCTACAGTAACCTCTGGCTGGGATCATCCTGTATGAGCCACTGTATTCTCCAAACCCTAAAATGTTCTGGCACACAATAAGCTCACAGGAGTATGGTAGATTGCAGTGCTGGCCCCAATTCTTCACCTTCACCTGTATCTACACTCTTGGGCTTTTAATTTTGGAGTGCCTACCCATCCAGCTCTGACTCTGGGTTTGGCCATGACATTGGCTTTGACCAATAGAATGAGGTGGAATGAAAGTGAGACAGTTCTGAGTTCAGGACCGACAGGAATCATTTTCAGGTGCTCTCTTGCGGTTCTTTGTGATCATAAGAACACGACTGGGCCTGCTGCTGGGGGGTCAGAGATACATGGAGCAGAGCAAAGCCACTCTGTCCAATGAAACTGAGACCAGCACTGAGAAGCCCATCCACCCCGAGACACATGAGCATGCCCAGCCAAAGAGCAGGAAGACCTCTAGGTTACCTCCAAACTTACCCAGAAGCATAAGCAAGACATCCTTATACTGGATGTCACCAAGGCACTGTACTGGTGTACTGGCACAGATGTACTGATGACATGGCATTATTTTGGCTGCAGATAACTCATACAGGTGGTAATTTAGACTACAGTGTATCCAGCCATCTTCCCTAAAAGTCTTAGATACAATGGTGAAAAATATATTTGTATACACACACACATTTGCACCCTAATTACATATGAAGTTAAAATAACATAGATATGCACATATATACGTAAACACACACACATATATATGATGTTTCTACATATACATGATATCCGTGTAGCTCCACGGATTCGTCTCTGAAAGCACACTCAAACTATGATGTTCTCCTGGAGAATAGGGTGGGACAATGAGAGCATTTAATTTGTTTTATATTCCTTCACAGATTTCTTGACTCTTACAATGAATAGATCACAATTTAATAATTGATGACAATCCAAGTAAAATACATAAAATAACCCATGGTAGGCATAGAAAACATAAATCTCTAAAAAAAGAATAAAGCTAAAAAAAAAAAGAATTGAAACCTCAAAACTGTTTCTATACAGATTCTCTGCGTTTATTGTGAGAACACCTCCACTTTAAGATGAACCATCACTATTTTTTTTGCCAATTCTTTTGACATTTCATCTTTATTGTTTGAATCTTGAATCAGGTGTCAATTAAATGAGGTCAATTATATGAGGTAAAGAAGGGGAGATGTTTTCCCAGCATAACCCCTATAAGTTGAACCAATCACCCATGCTGTATTCATTTAATAATCCTACCCCACACTTTGAATTACTTAATACTTTTATTTTTTGAAGTGTATGTATTTATTTTTGAGAGACAGAGAGCAAGCATGCATGAAAGAGCAGGGGAGGGACAGAGAGAGAGGGAGAGAGAGAGAATCCCAAGCAGGCTCTTCACTTCCAGCACAGAGCCTGACACAGGGACTGAACCCACAAACTGAGAGATCATGACCCAAGCCAAAATAGTCAGATGTTGAACTGAGTCACCCAGGCGCCCCTCAATACTCTAATTTTTACTCTGCATTTGGATTACTGTAGCTTTACAGTATGTTTGATATTGGCAGGGCAGATTTCACCTTTTTAAAAGTTTTTACAGTTAGGAGTCATTCTTAACCATTTATTATCTCTAGCTGAGTCAGGGATAGGCTACCAAGTTTTTAACAGAGACCCAATGGAATTTTGAAATTTCTGTTTCTCACTAAAATTGGGGAGTTTTGTTCTTCTCCCACTTCTTCCTCCTTCTTATTCATTCTTTCCTTCATCCTCTCTCTCTCTCTCTCTCTCTCCCTCCCCTCTCTTTGAGAGAGACAGAGCATGTATATATCAGCAGGGGAGGGACAGAGAGGGTGGGAGAGAGAGACTACCAAGCAGACTCCATGCTCAGCATGAAGACAGATGCAGAGCTCGATCCCACGGTCATTAGATCATGACCTAAGCCTAAATCAAGAGTCAGATGCTGAATCCACTGAGCCACCCAGACACCTCCATCCTTGTCCTCCTTTATCTTCACTTACCCTGCTCTTTACCTTCTCCCCCACATCTTCTTCTCTTTATTCATTACTAAGTAATGGAGATTTCAAACATACAGAAAAGAAAAAGCAAATACGCAGGCACACTTACACTGCAGCATCCCAGGTATTTCACAGCTCACGTATACCATTTCTGATGCTTTTCATTCCTGTTGCATAGATCCAGGTTTTCATCTGATATCCTTTCCCTTCTATCTAAAGAACCTCCTTCAATATTTCTGGTACCACAGATCTGCTGGTGTTAAATTATTTCAGCATTTATGCCTCTCAAATATTATTTCCTCTTTATTTTTGAAATATAGTATTATGGAGATAGGGAATTCAAGGGGGGTGGTTTTCCTTGGCCCCTTGCCCTGTGGGAGGGAATTTGAAGGGTTTAATCAGGTGAGTTCATGAATACCATGATTATATCTTCATTTCAGGAGTATCTTGTAAACAGTATTATGGAGAATTGCTTGAGTTGAGAAAAGTCCAAAAGCAGCAAGAATGGGTAAGAGATTTGATGGCATCTCAAATGAGTCAAAGGCGGTGGTGGTGGTGGTGATGGAAGACTGGTCTGGAAGGCACACTGTGTCATCAGCCTTTGGGGATCTCATATACAAGGTGGTGGAGGAGGTAAATCCTGCCCCTTGGCTATGGCACATGAGTGAGAAGTCCCGTTTATCGAGATGAGGATTTACAGGAGGAGGAACAGGTTTCTGGGGTCAGTGATGCTCAGCTTCATAGTGGCTTAGGTTCTACATCTCAGTGACTGTTCCAGATGCCATGCCTATTCAAGTTCTCCAGGATGAGTCCCTCATCTTTTGAGGACCGGATATACTTTTAGCCATATCTGCCAATGCACCAGACCCTTATTTTTCTTCAAGATGCAGACTGTGGACTCTTACTTTGGACTCTACATACACGACATTGGCGGTCTTCCACTTCCAGGACTCTGGATCTGATTCTCTTCTCCCTGTAACCTGGACTGGAGGTTATGGATAAAGTCCTTGTGCTAAACTAAGTTCAGGTCAGCACCTCTGTGCATGGTGTTGGGCCTGTGGCGACGGGGCAGTGGCGTTTCTAACCATGTCAGCCTCATCGGGCCCCTGTTCTGTCTGCTTTGACTCCCCCGCTGCTTCCAGCAAGTCGTACAGCTGAGGTCACCCTACGTTATGCCATTATTTAGACTTTTCGTTTCAACTTGGAATATGAAACAAGGATAAACCATTCAACCTCCATCACCCATTTAACCCCTGTGTAAACTGTCTGAGGGATATAATGATAATTACCTTTTTTGGGGACAGAGTTGTGGGGGGAGTCAATTAAGTCTTGCCCTGCGCTTTGAGATCGTTCAATGAAAGCCTCGGGGTTATTACTGTTAACAAGATACCAAAGGGATATTTGCCAGCAATGACTCCCTTTGAGCCAGTATGTCTGTCATTAGTAATTTGGGGGCTTGGCACAGAGTCATGGGAATGTTTTAATGGCTTCTGTTCAACCCCAGAAATAGATCTTGAAGTTGCAAAAAGAAAGGCTTGTTTTCTCTGTTCTCCTCCATTTCTGTACACATGATGACCCTCAGGGGAGACCTCAGGTTCTCTGGCAGGGGCCAGAAAGGTGGACAGCAGGGTTTTATGCCTGCCCCACTAAACCCTGACAGCTGATAGCGCTGGGCCTGTTCCAGAAAGGATTTAGAGATGGGGTATATCACCAGCTAGTACCTTTGGCCTATGTTGTATTTCTGGGGCCACCTGGCCACCATGCTAACTCCATGAGGTTTAGGAATGGTAAGTAGAAGACTCTTTCTCTAAGAAATATTTGGAAAACGTTCATTAATCTGAACAAGTTATTTTTCTCCTAAGCCAACTCTGAAATTTGTTTTCAGAGCTGTCTTTATGAGTTAAGAAAAAAAATTTTTTTTCCTCTCTGGAAGGCCTGGATTTGTTTCTAGAGACAGGGACAAAGAACATGTATTTTCAGCCAGGTTCGTGTTTGGCTTCTTATGGGCAGAGTTCATGCTATAGCTTCATTTTCAATGAACTAATAAATTGTTCTTTGAAAACTCTCTGCCCTCCTCTGCCTCAGTTTTTTCCCTTCAGTGTTGCTCCATTCTTTTCTCTGTCAAGGCATGAGAACCTGGATATGTTAAGATGAGACATCGCTTGGACCCCTACTGATGGTGATCTAGGGCAAGTCACTTAACCTTCATGTGCTTACCTCTCCTCTCTGAAAGATAACATGGCGGCCCAGCAGGATGCCTGGGATGGTTGGGCCAATGTGGACACAGTCACTTCAAGTTTTGCAGATGCAGGGGGCCACACAAACCTGTAATATGGCAGAAAATAAGCAATGGGCTGTGATGGGGATTGTGGCAAACTGGAGGACACACATCCCATCTACACGGAGGAGTCACTATTCCACTGTAGCAGAAGTCGGCCAGACATTTTTTTCTGTTTCTTTTTTCCAAACTGACAGGAAACTCAGAAATTTATATAAAGCCTTTGATTTTTCAGTATTGTGACCAATTCATTTTTTTTTAGACCGTGTGGAACAAGAGAAGATAGTTGTGGGTTGAGCTTAACATTTATAATTCATTTGACTCTTTATTGATCAACTTCTGTCTTCTGTCCTTCTATAATACTTTGCTTTTTCTACCCATTTCTCCCTGACGTCAACAATGTTTTCTTTGCGTTCCCCTAAAGTAACACCAGATTCTTTGCTTGGGGAGTGTCCACACAAACCACAATTTCCTTATTCTTCCACCAGGCTCATTCTGACCCCCATCCATCCCTTTCCTCAGAGCCAACAACACAAAGACACCACCAAGCCGACTGAGTTTTGAAGCATCTAAGTGTACTCTTCCATTCCCAAGAGGAACACGAACAAACCTCCCTACTTTTGCTTAAAAAAAAAAACAAAAAAACAAACAAAAAAAAAAACAACAGAAAAAAACTTGACTGTTGATAAGATCACCAGGAATGCTAACTCATCAGCCACTTGGGGCCATGATGCGGCAGAGTTTGCCAATCCTTGGCCACATAAATAGTGCCAGTCCTGACCCTGGGAAGGCACTGGCCTGAGGAGCCATGGCATTATGGCTCCCTTGCCTTTCCAGAAAACTATGCTAAAGAAGCCCAACCACTGATTGTTTAATAATAACCTGTACCATAAAAGCCATTTTGTGTCTCCCTCCCCCGCTCATACTCTGTCTCAAAAAAATAAATAAAACATTAAAAAGAAATTAAAAAAAAAGAAAGGGCTTGCTTTTTTCTGTCTGCAGTTTCATCATCTATAATTGGGAGGTGTTTGGGCGAACGCTGTTTTAGAAACTTTTAGGTTCTAATTGTATCGAAGAAGAAACAAGAGCAGTAAGAGTTACTGCTGTTTTCGTCACATAAACCTACCAGGCTGGTGACTTTGGTGGGGGGGACAGACGTGGGGGCCTTGCCTTCTGTAGATGCCTGGCCCATGCCCTACAGAGTGCTGGACGATGCCTGACTATTGGTGTAAGGAAATTAGGAAGAGGAACATTTAAGGGCTTCCAAATACAGTATCAGAGCTATTTTCTAAGAAAGTCATATGCAGCAGGAGGTAGGAACGGTGTGACATTCTTCCCCTTTCCGTTGTGCTTTGTACCCTTCTCCAAGGGTATGAAACACTGGGAGCAAAACATCTCGCATTATAACTTGGTCTGGTCGGGTGAGTGGTTACAGTGAGGACAGAGGTGTGTGTGAGTGTGTTTGAGTGTGTACACCCCCCGCTTGTGTTGATTGTATTGTGTTGGGTGAAGATAGGCTTTGGGAGAAAGGCAAATCCAAATTTCCCTCCTTGTGTTGCCATTCAATCCTGTGGGACCTCCACTTAACCTTTCTGAATCATCTGTACAATGTGGGGTACCTATTGAAAGTAGTTTTAGAAACAGATTAGGTGCTTCCTAAATATTTGCCTCTTATGTTCCTGGTCTGCATGATCCTCTTTACCAAGTTCAGGGTCTGTCGGGAGCTGGCCGGGCCTAGACAGCAAAGACCAAAGGAGTTGTACCATTAGGGAGTTAACAATATGTAATTATGTGTGAGCACAGCCAACCGAGCATGTGTGAGTTACAAAGAGACCCAGCTCTTCCAAGTGGCAGTGAACTCAGCCCTCTGGGCAGTGACCCTGAACATGATTCCCCTACACGGCCACTTTACCCATTTTTACTTCTCTCTTTGACTTTAAGCTTCCCAAACCAGAGTTAGAACTTTCTGTTAAGACGTTTTAGATAGTTCCTATTCCTTTGTGTCAAGGCCACACCAAAACCTCAGATGAGAGCTATTTCCAAGGCAAAGGAGTCCAGGAGCCCACCCAAACCTTTTGCTTCACATTTGGCCAAGGCTTCCACGTTTCTGTTTCTGCTTTGGGACAAATCACTGGTTATGTTTTCAGCCCATGTGTCCTTTGCAGAAAAAAAAAAGCCAGAAAAGTCTGGATACTGTCAAATTTGCAGGGCCACACACAATGATGTGAGTAGGGCCATCACACAAACTGATGTGAGTAGGACTTGGCATATCTTTCCACATCTCATTCCCGTTATGGGGAGGCAGAGATGTGATAAATATGTTTCAGGGGCAAGGGAGGACAGGGGATGAACATTTGAGGGGCCCGGTTCACGTATGGCACTTGAGATATTTATTTATTCTTCTGTTCACATATTTAAGATATAATAATCATTTTGATTGCATTTTTATACAACAAGAGTATCTCAGGCTCTTTGTCTAAACAAATTGAGCAACGTGAAGCACGCAGAGTGAAAAGTGAAAACATCTTCACCCTAGCCACCACATCGCCTTCCTCCATTCCCCCTTCCTTGTTTACGTCTTAATCTCAAGTGGAAGTGAGCACTCTGCAGTAGACAAGCATGGATTCGTCTCTTGACTTTTTTTCTTCCTAGGCATGGTATCATAGATGTAAATTGTTCTGCAGTCCCCACACCCTATTTATTTCTTTTTAAAATTAAGTTTATTTATGTATTTTGAGAGAGAGAGAGAGAGAGAGAGAGAGAGAATCCGAAGCAGGCTCTGTGTCATCAGCATGGAGCCCAATGCGGGGCTCGAACTCACAGACCGTGAGATCATGACTTCAGCTGAAACCAAGAGTCGGACTCTTAACTGGCTGAGCCACCCAGGGTCCCCTACTCTCACCCTATTTATCTACACCATTTACCCTTGACATGACTGCATGCATAGCCGTCTTATTCTTTTTAGTGGCTACCTAGCATTCCATTCCATGCAAATACTTAACATTGGTTTAGCCATGCTCCTCCCGTGGACACAGGCACTGTTTCCTGCTGGTCATGTATGTAACCCTCTCCATGTCTATCTGTGTACACTTGTAAGTAATTTTGTCAAATAGATTCCTCAGCAGAAATGTATTGACCACAGCATATATCAGGTGAAGGACTAGGTGCCATGAACAGAGCAGGGACAAGATATAAGTGCTTCCAGCCTTCGTAGAGTTTACAGCCTGGCTCAGCACTGCATTTCGGGTATATGCTCCGTCTTGCCCCCTTCCCCCGCCCTGCCCACTAAGATCATGATGATTACTCCTGGTTTATAGATAAGCAGACTAGAGCTCAGAAAAGTATAACGACGGTCCAAGGCCACCCAGACCATTTGTTGAGTGGCTGAGAAACATTTCCGTGTCTGATTCTGAAACTCCCACACTATCTAGGACCTTGCCAACCACTGGCATTTCCTTCTTTCCATCCAAGAGAAGATGGGTCGAATTTACACATTTGGCATTGGGTCTAAAGCCATGTCTGAATAACACGAACCAAAGCAGAGAGGTCAATTCTTGTTCGCAGAACCATGATCGACAGCCCACAAGGAGGAGCAGGGAGCCCCTCATTTGAGCGTCTACCCCAGACGTGGGCATAACAGCTTTGCATGAGTTCTGCCACTTCACCTCCAAATATCCCCAGCCAAGTCACTTCTCTATCACACTCAGCCTTCCGTATCTGTTGAGCAGAACATATCAGTACCAACCTTCCCAAGAGGCTGTGAGGGCTCAGTGAGCTCATGTGTATAAAATGGGGAGCCTCCTTCCTAAGACAGAAAGAGAGGGAGCTTAATAAATGTCAGCTCTTGTGATTGCTTTCATTTTCTTTCTTTCTTTTCTTTCTTTCTTTCTTTCTTTCTTTCTTTCTTTCTTTCTTTCTTTCTTTCTCTCTCTCTCTCTCTCTCTCTCTCTCTCTCTCTCTCTCTTTCTTTTTCTTGCACTAAATCGGATCGCCCCTGGAAGGCCTGGCTTGTTTTGCCAATTCTGAGCCAAAGGCCTGCCTTCTCACCACCTAGGCTGTCCTCAGGAGCCCTGGGGCGATTCTCAATAAGGCCTTAGCTTCCAGCTGAGGAGAGTGTGAACCTGATCTGTCCCCGATATAGTTCAGGGGTGCAAGGAGGCTGCTGGTCAGAAATGGAAGCACAGGCCCAGGTAATGGTTTTCCAAGGAGCCGTGTACACCCAGAGTTCGGGGACTGGGTGTGATTTCTTCTTAGAATAACTCCTTAGAGATCTGTGGCCTGTTCTCTGTTGTCATCTGGTTTACAGAGTCCCTTCTGTCCTTTGAAGACCCAGGTCTGGAACTTGGCTCTTTGGCGCAGCTCTCGCTGCCAGACTTGACCTTCCCCAGGCCCAGGTTGCCCAGCCAGGACACTCGCCGCTGGGCCAGGCCATTTCTTCACCAAGCTGGGCTCTCTGCCAAGGCTGGGGGCGGCAGGGCCTGTGCAGAGCCGGGCTGGGTAATTGCTGCTGGGAGCCCGAGGTGGCCTCTGGCTACATGGCAGGATTAGTGACATCAGCCCCTCCCAGGCAGCAGGTTCTGACAAGACCAGAGGAGGCTGCCCGCACCCGGGTCAGAGGGGCCACCGGCAGCCCGGAGGGTGAGCCCTCCCAGCCTGGGCTCCTTGGGGCCTGCCTGCCCCGGCATGGCTATTAGGAGAACCTGTTGGGTAAGCTCCCATGTGTCTCCCCACAAGCTTGGGCCTCGCAGTCCTGGTAGCAGAGGAGGGTGTGGGGCAGGAGCCTTTCATTGGCTCTGACATTCACTTGAGAAGCTGCCAAAGGGTGGTTTATGTTTCTTAAACAGCGATGTGTTACCATACCCTGGCTGCTACTGTGGAGGTGACAGCAAGCCCTGCCCGAGGCTGGGACTCCCTGGCCCTCCCCTTTGCCAAGCCAGGGTGGCCAGATTGGCAGGGGAGCAGATGGAGCTGTTCCCTCCCTGCCCCCGACTCCGTGTGTGACCTTGGGGGAGTTGGATCATCTCCCTGAGGTCCACTGTCCTCATCGGCTCCATGGGAGCAAGGAGCTGCCTCCCCCCGGGGCTCCTTAGCAAATGTTCCTCAGCTACATACTTACACTTACATTCCAGGGTATTTCACAAATATGATCTCACTTAATCCTATAATGACCGCATGATGGAGGTGCTATTATTATCCTGGTTTTACAGATGAGGCACAGAAGGACCAAATGACTTGGCTGAGAACAGGAACGCATAACAAAGCTGGCAGAGCTGGGATCTGACCCTGAGCCCACTGGCTCCAACCTCTCTCATCTTAACCGCTATGCCAGGCTTCCCGGAACCTGCCTGGGACCCCCTCCCCTGCCTCCGAGCCCTTACGGCATTTGGGAATAGCACGTTGTCAATGTGACCCATGCCAGTGTTGGATTCAAAGTTCCCTTCTTTGGCTTTTGCTCACAGCCGCATACCCGGCACCTAGCTCTGAACCTCACAAGAAACTCTGGCGCAATACATGCGTGAGACGTTGCCAGGAAGGTTGAATGAGATAAAGACCTTGAAATAGCAGGTGGCTCCTTCTGAAATCACCCGCACTGCTCTGAGCTCACAATAGGCACTCTGGAAATGTTTTTACCTGGGCCAGACTCACTGTGCAGACTTAAAAGGGAAGGTCCCTGAAGCACCTACTTCTGAACCCCGAATGCTGTCTCTGACCACCTTTCAGCCTGGGGAGGAGTGTTCTCATCATCCCGTTCAACAGCAAAATCATCTTCAACCTTGACTTTAGCCTTGACGTGGAATGTCTTTGAAATGCCCTCAAGAAGGAGCGAGAAAGGCGTGGCTCCCAGGCTGTAGATCCTTCCCTCTTTTTTCCATGTTTGTGGAGCCTTAAGGGATGAGGGGAGGCAAGGACTGGCCTCAAGTGGTGGTCCTCAGATGGACGCTTTCCTGCCCTTGCCCCACTCCTGTAGCCAGCAGGATCATGGTCGTGTGTTCCTATTCAAGGAGACATTGAACAATCCATTTCTAACTGATCGATCAACCCCAGGCTGGTGGGAAATCTGATGTCTTTTCGAAAAGTTGGCTGAATGTGGACAGAACATATTACTCTCATGTCATGCTCTCCCAGATCCCCCCAGCTCACGTTCCTGACTGTGAACCCTACCTCTGGGTACGGCTAGGGTTGCAAAGGGTTTGGCTGGTATGATGCAGTTGTGTTTCTGGTCTATTAGAACAACAGGCTGCAATAATGCAAAGGTCTCACTGATCTATAAGAAGGGATGGATACTCGGTTTAGATAACAGGAAAAGAAACATCCAAGGGCATCTGGGTGGCTCAGTCAGTTGCATGTCTGACTCTTGATTTGGGCTCAGGTCATGATCCCAGGTTTGTGAGATGGAGCCCTGCCTCGGGCTCCATGCTCAGCCTGGTGCCTACCTAGGATTCTCTCTTTCTTTCCCTCTGCCCTTCCCCTGCTCACACACCCGCTTTCTCTAAAACAAAGCAACAACCACAAAAACACCATCTGCCAGAGTATTATATTTATGTATTTAAGTCCTATTAGCAAAGAGACTGTTTAGGAGCAGGCTTAGAAACAACACTCTACAGCAGGGGGATCAGGTAATGGATAAATGACCTGGGTTTCTTTGCTCAAAATGGAATCTCATTAGGGCGTCTGGGTGACTCAGTAGGCTGAGCATCTGACTCTTGATTTCGGCTCAGGTGATGATCTCACGGTTTGTGAGTTTGAGCCCCGCATTGCACTCCATGCTGACAGTGCAGAGCCTGCTGGGGATTCACTCTCTTTGTCTTTCTCTCTCTCTGCCCTCCCCAACTTGCGTGTGTGCATGCTCTCTCAAAATAAATAAATAAACATTTTTTAAAACTTAAAAAAAAAAAGGAATCTATTCAGAAAGAGGACACAGGGGTGCCTGTGGCTCAGTTGGTTGAGCGTCTGACTTCAGCTCAGGTCATGATCTCACAGGTCATGAGTTTTAGCCCCTCGTCAGGTTCTGTGCTGACAGCTCAGAGGCTGGAGCCTGGTTCAGACTCTGTGCCTTCCCCTCTCTCTTCCCCGCTCATGCTTGCTCTCTCTCTTTCTCTCTCAAAAATAAATGAACATTGAAAAAACTTTAAAAAAAAAAAGAAAGAAAACCAACACAGATTTATTAAGAGCCTATTATATGCCACATCCTATCATCCTATTCTGGGATCGGGAAGCCTTTCACTGGGACTCAGTTGTCCCACCCTAAATTCTGTGTCTGGAATGACAATAAATAAATAAGTTAATGAATTAATTTAAAAAATTATAAATCCAGAGAAAGAATATGTCAGAAGAAGAAATTGATTTTCCCCCCTCTCTTAGTGATGCCGTAATTACCTGTTTGAAAAGTTCACCAGGGCCAGGCCAGCTATCTAAGATAGAAAGTCATCTTACTTCGGGGCAAGATCGTTCTTGGCATTAGTGGCTGAGGTTTTCATTTTTCAAGGAGGTGTCCTCATTTGCTGAAGATAATTTCTTGGCTCAAACAAACCAACTCAACAGTCACCTGCGTTCCTTGACAGACTCTTGCTTCCTAATATTGCCACACCTGGGGTGTGTGCTGGGGCCCTCAGTGTACAGCATGAATATCTTTATCCATTTAGGGTGGGGTGGTGGCGGCTTCTGCTACACTCCCCACAGGTGGCTTGGCTCTTAATCAAACTCCCTTTAGATTCCTGAAGCGTTCTTCAGGAATTTCTTACCGCTGCTCCAAAGTATATGTCCTGCCTCAGTGGGCAGCCTGAGTCTCAGAAAATCTAAGGCGAAATGCTAACATGAGGCTGTGATCTTGTCAATAAATCTGGTAGGCCTATCTGTGTGATTGAGTTTATACCTTAGTAAGATGCTTTTATACAGATGCTATTTCATAGAGGAAAAGATGAACTGTTTTGTTAGATTATGCTGATTCAGGAATAGTGTCCTTAATCTTATAAGGGAAGATAATTGGAACCAATCATTTCAGAAGTATTAGAAGTCTTGCCTTGTGGCTGAATCAGATGTACCCATACTGCCTTGCACCATGCTATCCCTGAATGGCCACAGAGTATGGATGTTCATGCGTGAACGTGCAAACACACACACACTCACACACAGACACCCTTGCATACATTTCCGCTTTATCCAGGCCAGCCTCTTTGGACAGCCGTCTATTTTCTCCTGAGAAGTTCTTTTATTTCTTTAAAATTTTTTATGTTTTATTTACTTTTGAAAGAGAGAGAGAGAGAGTGGGAGCAGGGGAGGGTCAGAGAGAGAGGGAGACACAGAATCCAAAGCAGGCACCAAGCTCTGAGCTGTCAGCACAGAGCCCGATGCGGGGCTCGAACCCACAAACCGTGAGATCATGACCTGAGCCGAAGTCAGACACTCAACCAACTGAGCCACCCAGGCGCCCCTCCTGAGAAGTAGTTCTGGGTCTATAACTAATTGTCTGCCTCCTGATACTTCCTGAGCTAACAATACTCATCTGGCTGGCCCTTTTCGTTTCGTAAGAGCTTTCATGTGCCTAACACCGGGGGTCCAGTCTCCAGTCTCCAGGAGGTGGTCTCACCCAGGTCACCAGGCACCTGTTCTGGTTTCCCCCTGAGCTGTCACATTAGCCCTCCACCTTCAGCTGTAAATTCTGCTCAACAAGCCTTTGAAGGCACACAGGGGCCACTAGAGGATGCCCCTCCTCCCCTGCTCTGATCAATTTCAAGGTGAATGACTGTCCCGGGTGCTCTTACCAAGCCAGACTGAAAGACAGTGCACCAGCACCAGTAGAAGGCCCTGCGCTTAGCGGTCACTCAGGCCCACACCTGCCAAGGCATGGTAAAGAAAGCTTCATCCGGACGACTGAATCTTCAGGTCTGATTCCCAGCCATGTTCTCTGGAGGAGCAGAAAGCAGTTATGGGGAGAAGTAGACAGGGTGGGGCCAGATCCTGGGGCCCTGGGACATTCATAGGCCACCTCGAGGGACATATATAGGCCAAACAGCATTTGAGGTAGGATCCTTGGGCTTCAGGTTGATTCTGAAAACTATCCTGAGCCCCAGTGGATGGAGAAGCTCTGCGAACAGTATATATAATAATAGATGACATTCACAGTAATAAGCGTCATGCTGATCAACACTACCCACTTGCCTGGCAGTGTGTTGCATACTTTACCAGGTGGCTCATTTAATCCTTTCATTAAACCCAGTATGATAAACTAGTATTCCCATTTTACAGATGGGGAAAGTAAGGTACAGATAAGTTACATAACCTGCTCAGAGTTCCAAAGGTAGTTAAATGATAAAACCAGCATTTAAACCCAGGTAGCTTGACTCCAGAGCCTGTGATTCACCATAATATTATGTCCCATGATAGTATAAACCAGGGGTTTACATATTTGTTGGACAAAAGACCCGATAATAAATGCTTTAGTCTTTGGGGACCATGTGGCCTTCATGGCAACTATTCCGTTCTGCTTCTATGGTGCAAAAGCATTCATAGACACTATGTAAATTAACAGTGTGGCTATGTTCCAATAAAGTTTTATTTATAAAAACAAGCCACAGGCCCAGATTTGACCCTGAGGCTGTAAATTGCTGACCCCTGGCATAAACCCAAGAGGAGACTGACGTTTCATATTCAACAAACATTCGCTGGGACACTTATTACGTGTCAGGTACTACAATTGCTTTATTGAGTCCTTCTAGAGCTGTGAAGTAGGAGGGGAATTGCCAGTTTATGAACGAGAACACCGAGGCTCTGTGAAGTCCACTTTCCTAGAGACCGGCAGCTAGTGAAGACAAAAGAGAACTAAATGTAACTCGTTGGAGACTGAAGCCCCGCAAAGTATCAAGTCTCCAGAAGCTACATTGTTGCCTTTCTCTTTTTCAGGGAACTGTGACTGTGTCCTAGCTTGGCTAGGACCGGCTGTAAGGCATGTTGGGGCATCAGAGGCAACAAGCCTCTGGAAGAGGAAGAGCTGGCTGATGTTAAACTGGAGGGAACTAGCCCAGCTGGAAAGCTGGCTACAGGTGAGAAGAGGGATCCCATTTGTCCAGAGGGATGTGGGAAATTCTGACAGGTTCCAGTTAGTCTCATCTCCACAGCGGGTACTGTGGGGGTGGGGTGGGGTTGTGGGAAGAGGGGTCAGAGATCTCCAAGCCATGATTACCTGGAGTGCCGTCCTGGTGGGGAGCAGAATCCTACTGGAGTCTCTGGGGAGGAGGGAGATGGAGGGGTGGGCCACCACGGTGGCAGGATGCTTCTCAGGAATGAATTCCAGGCACAGGAAGCAGAAATTCTAAATAGAACACGGTCAGATAATCCAGGTAGAAACACTGCCTGAGCCTCCTGCTTCAACTTGTAGATCACCTCCTCCCAGAGGCCTTTGCTGCTCTTCCTCACGTCCATGTTGTCTCTTTCTTTACTCAGACGCATTCCCATTTCCAGAATTCTGTGTCTTCCTTTCCCTCTTCCAGGAATGCTCTCCTCTCTGACATGCTCACAGCTTGCTCCTTGCCGTCTCGCTGTTTCAAGGTCCTTTTTCCAAAGTCACTTTCTCAGGGAGCCCTTCCCTGACCCGTTCAGCACATCAAAGCATCTTCTTCGCCTGATATTTTATGTGTTACATTTTTCCTCCTTAGCATTTACCACCAACCTATGATCTGGGTTACCTTTTTACCATGTTTCTTGACCGTTTTCTAGAAGGTCCAGGATGTTAGGAAGTGTGTGCAGTCTTGTTACTCTGCACACAATGTTTAGAACAGTGCCTGGGACCTTGCAGGCACACAATAAATATCAGCTGAATTAACAAATTAATTTATCACAGTTTGTAACTCTGTGCTTAATCATTTATGACCCATCTCTCTGACTAGCCTGTAAGTTCTGTGAGAAATAAAACTAAATCTATGCTTTCAATTGCATCCCCAGTACCTAGAATATATTAGGTGCTCAGTAAATATTTGTTAAGTGAAAGAATGAGTGACAATTCGGAGCAGACATGGCTCCCAATTGGTAGAAGTCCAAGAGCTTGTATATCTCATCATTTGAGCTCTTATAAAGTTGGATTGTGTTTATTATAATTATTCGCAAAAGAGTTTGTTTTCCTCAGTAATCTAAACTTTCTTTAAAGGGCATGTGTTATGTCTTAGTCATCTCTGAAATCAACTAGGGCTTAGTAAGTGAAGGCTGATTACCTGACACATGGATAAAGGCATCCCAAGGTGGCAAAAACCATTCTACAGGTGCAAAACTCACTTGAGAGTCCACTACCCATGAGGCTGAGCCTGCCTCATTTGAGACTGACACAGAAAAGGCGAAGCTGTATTTGCAGGCGGTGAGTGTCAGAGACACTATGTGGGAAGGACCAAGAAGACCAGACACAGTAGACTCAGGGAGACGTCTCAGAGTCCCAGGGGATGGGGGTCCTTCCAGACAAAACTCGTTCTGGCTGGAGTGGTGGAACAGAAAAAGGAGAGGAGGCAGCAGGTTGAGTGAGATGGGATCACGGACGGACCAGGCAAGGACCCACAGCCGCTGGGCTGCTCTTGTTCACTCACTGAGCAATGAGAGGCAACATGAAGGATGTGGGTTCCTGTAGCTCCAAAGTCAAGGTGCTCTTCAAAACAAGTAGGAGATAGGATGCTAACCCCATTCTCACCTCCATCACAAATCCCATGCCCTAATTGGCTTTGCGTAATACTCCAAAACCTATAGAACACCCCGTCCAATACACATGGCTTACACAGAGTTGCTAAATTGCAAACTAGTTGTGGGTGGATCCAGAGCAATTCCTGGAGTAAGCATTTACATCAGGGTTGCCTCTGGGTGATTACTTTTCTTAAATAGATGAATGTCTTAAGTGGATGCATGAGTATATGGATGAAAGAATGGCCAAATGAACAAATGGATTAATGAATGGATAAAGCAAACTTTCTGCAATTTTTAAACATAGGGTGCAAGGGAGGGGTGCATTTAAGGGTCATGGAAACTGTCTAAATGAGAGACAAAGGCAGCTGGATTTCAGAGAAGTAATTCTGTCCATATTGCAAAGAGCTCTTGGGGAAGTGTCTTTGAAAGTGGAAGAATTTGAATTGGGCTCTGAATAGTGCAAACAATTTTTTGTTGTTTCATTTATTTTTTTAAAAAGGTTTTAAAATTTATTTTTGAAAGAGAGAGAGAGTGAGAGAGACAGAGCAGAGAGAGATAGAGGGAGAGAGAGAATCCCAAGCAGGCTCCACGCTGTCAACACAGAGTCTGATGCATAATTTGATCTCACAAACCGTGAGATCATGACCTAAGCCGAAATCAAGAGTCGGACACTTAACTGACCGAGCTACCAAGGTGCCCCTGTTTAACTGAGTTTTGAGTTTGGAACTTAGTGAGATTTTCTGTGTTAGCTAATAAATATATGGATGGTATTTGTAGAGGTTATATGAACATTTTATAAAACCATTATCTTTTATACCTTGGTATACTTCCTACAAAGGCATTTGGATGAAAGAAAGTGAGATCAAGTTTTTATGGATGCACTGTCATGATGCCTCTTTATCATTTCTACAGTTGCCTCACTGTACATTTTGGGGCCATGCTACTTGGTGTCCAAACATATGAGTGTTTGCTCTGGATCCTGTTTGGGCCCATTGTCATTACAGAGTATGTTGGTTCAATACATACAGTTAGTGGGGACAAAAAAAAAGAACACGACAAACAAGGAGACTTTGTTTGAAGCAGAGAGATGACAAAATATAGAGACAATGAGGACGCTATCCTGTCTATGTTGGACAAAATATAACATGGCGGTGGAAAGAAAGAGAGATGTGTGTTTGTTGAGTATTTTCTGTTGGTCACTGGGTACTTTGGCCCTGCTTTCTTATTCAGCCCCCATAGTATGGTCTGGGATGGGTATTAGCTGCATCCTTTTTTGCCCAGAAGAACAGACGATGGTGAGGTCAAGCGACTTTACAGAAGTTACTCCTTAGAAGTGAGCTTCAAACCCTAGTCTCTATGGGTCAAATACTTATTCTGGCAACATTTTAGGGTCTCAAGGTGGAAGATACTCCAGACAACAAAGGCCAGACTAGAGAAACAGGAGGTAGTGACAGTGGAAGTCAGGGGGCAAGAATCCAGAAAGTAGGGAATGGAGTGAAGGCTTTGCGGGGATGGAGAGTGATTGCCAGTGTGACTTAGACATGGTTATCTACAAGGCGATACCGCATCCCCTGTTTTGGTAGAAGCTGGCTCAGAGGACTGGGTGCTTGGAGCTGAACCCACAGGGGTGAACCTCAGACCTGCAGCTGAGAGTGACTTTGAAGTCTCAGGTGCCGATACTCAAGTGGAGATAAGATGTCCAATTTAGGAGATTTAATCTGATGTAAAAAAAAAAAAAAAAAAAGGCAAATGTGAAAAGTTGAAAAGTCACCTGTCATAACAATTCAGAATGAAGTGCCATGGCCTTGATAAAAATGAAGCAATAGAAATGGAGGAGACTCAGGAGCATATTTGAGACATTTGGAAGGAAAAATTGTCTGATTTCATTGCTGATGGGATATCTGAGACATACAAGAAGAAAGAAAGAATATGTTTGGAGTACAAATAATCCAATGGGCAAGCAATGCATTTTCTCATTTTACCAACCTAACAACCCTGTGAAATACATGTTGTGACCCCTATTTAAAGATGGGAAAACTGAGACTCAGGGAGGCAAGGTGACCAGCACATATAGTTAGAGGCAGAGCACAAGTCCAGCTACTTCTAATTCCCAAGTCTAACTTGTTCACACAAAGCGACTTGAGAGGTGTGGGTGCTCCTGATGGAAGGGGAGCTGTAAGGAGCATCAGTGGCCAAGCCACCGCAGGGACTATGTTGAACAGATAGCTGGTTTCTTTAAAACAAAACAAAACCCAACAAAAATCTAACAACCCAGGAAACAGAAAACAAGGCAGAGCGCTGAGTCACCGTCCCCCCAAGATGCCCAAGGGAGGTGATTATAAACAGCTAGCACAGACATCTTGAGGCTCCAATAGAAATGCCAGCAGAGAAGCAGGAAGGGACTGGTTCAGAAAGGAGAAGGAGAACTGGAGGGGGGAAGTTATTTCAGAGGACAGAGCATGGCCAGACAGAACCGGATAGAGCCAAACAGAGGCAGGAGCAACCTGTGGTTCTGGAAGAAAAAGAGAAATCAAATTCTAAAAATTCAAGAGTTCCTTGATCCATGTTGTCTCTCAGTTAGACAGTAAAGGAATGGACCCGGGGCCCCAAAACCTTGAAGCCAGGATGCTCCATCACATGAAAAGAAGTTTGAGTTGAGACAGTACAAATAATGGGGACGCTGGTGAGAAATCTACAGGGACCATGAAGCTGAACGATGAAGTCCCCGATTTGTATGAGAGGTTATTTTTTCTTATCGTCTCTCCCACAGGTATCTGAAGTCTGTTTATCTTGAGAGGTTGAGTAACTGACTTTCTTTTTTAATTGACCGCTGACTTTTGATACACAATCACTGAGTTAATTTTCCCTTCCTGAAATTGCTATGCCTCTGAATTGTCATTCCTACTCAGCTATCCCGACTGGTGACCCTGGGGTCATCCAGGCAGCTCCTGAGGTCCAGGCCTTGGCTAAGAGAGCATTTATGTAGCTCTGGCCCAGCAACTTTTGGCTGATGTTAGAACATCATCCTGTCAACTCTAAAACAGGAAGTCAGGAGGGGAAGTTGACTAGGAGCGTGGGATGAGGCATGTTCATTCTCTGGACCCAGTCAATATCATTCAGCACCTACTCTATTCCAGGGGCTTAGCTAGAGGTCCAAGGACAAGTTGGATTGGGAGCATTTAGCTACAAGTGTTGAGTTAGCTGAAGGGTCCAAGGCTGTCCTTTAGACTTAGATGAGTAGAGATGGGTAAAGAATTGGACACGAAGATGTTAATTTGCAAATAACAGACCCAGTTGAGTGAGCAGGGTCCATCTGGAAACAGAAGTAATGTAGAGGGAGAAAAACTACTATGGAGCACAGAGACCCATCCTTTGTTTTTAGTGTGAGTGTAAAAATGTATAAGTGTAATGCCAAGGGTCAGGGAGAGCTGGGGTGCAGACAACCATCAGATAGACCTGGGTCTGAACCGGAGCTCTATTTCAGTGCTGTCTGAGATAAGATAACAGCCAAAACCTCTCTGAAACTCATCTATATATGGAGTGAAAAATATGTAGGATGAAAATGGATTAATGCCTGTAAAGTATCAGATAGGGTACATGCTATGGAATAAATTCTCAACAAATATTCCTTCCCTTGCCCTTCCTCCTGTGAAGAAGCATGAATAATGAGGATACACGGTAGCAGCCAAAGCTCATGCTTAGGGAGGGGTTGGAAAAATCCCATATTTGTCACAATTTAGATAAACAGAAGTATTAAGTTTCAGCCACGTTAAAGGTGAAACCAAAGTGCAGCATAATAGCATAGCTTGCCCAAAGTCGTGAAACTGCTAGGTGAAGGACTCATATTCAGTTTCCCAAAAGCTGCTTGGAAAGTTGGCAGTGGGTTCCTTATTCTGTAGCTTATCATGTTAAGGTTAGAGAGTCTGTGTTTTTAATTAAAACCAAAATGCTTCCATTCTGTGAACACACGTCATAACTCAATGGCCATCAGGAGCACAGTGGGTCCTCCCACCAGCTTTAATAAGGTCGAGAAAGAAACCACAACAGTAGCCACTGTCCTCCCCAGCTCCGTTGGCGCTACAGTATGTGTCTCTTTCTCTCTGGGACGTCCGTGAGTCAGGATCTATTTCCAGGAACACCAGCCCTGGAAACTGCCCTCTGCTTGCCTGTGTTGTATGGAGGACCTGGCCCTCAGGGAAAAGCACTGGTGTTAGGCTGTGTTCTGAGTGTGGCTCATGGGCGGAAGCTGCCTTTGGTACTCCATTTGCCTTGCCTCACTCCTGCCCAGGATGCATCTGGGGTAATGGACAAATACACTCCACTCCTAATAGGTCGGTAGGTGCCCTCTGGGTCGGCTCAGTGAGGAAGGTAGAGGACCTTCTGCGAAGATAGGGGCAGAGGGAGGAAGCCCCTCTCTCATTTTTTTTCATCACACAGAGATACAGAACAAAGAGCCCCGACTGACTTGTTCTCGTCTCCTTTCTGCTGGTTACCAGTTAACTGGCTCAATGGTCCATCCTCAAAATGTCAAAGTTTGGTGAGCTTAACTCTGTTTATTGGAAATTCTGCAAGTTAATGACTGTGGAATGGGACTCATGGGAACACAGAACCTGTTCTGGAATGAAAACACCTGGGTTAAAATTCCAGCTCCTGTAGTCACTAGTCCTGGGATTTCAGGAAATTACCCTTTGGGTTTCCATTTTACCAAAGAATATTGTATGAAGGGTGTAAATACTTAATAGGTAGTGCTGATGTATATATAATACATGCTCAATAAATGGCAGTTTAAAAAATCCTCCATATATCGTTTCAACACACACAGATGTGAAAGAATATATATACCCTCCCTACACTGCTAGCAAGAAGAACCCCTTAAAAGTATACCCCAGAGCCACTTTCTGTTATTCAGACCAAACACGGCATATTCTAAATTCCCTGGATTTCCTCCAAGGCAGCCCTAAACAGCAGACAGGGCTACAGGGAGCCGAGGAAGTGGGAAAACAGACAACATTTCTAATCCTGAGGTCTGTTAAGCAATAGGAAAACACCCTTTGGGGGTGATTGCTGACAAAAAGTCCTTCCTGTTCCAAACTGGAGGCAAAGACTGGAGCAGAGGGAGGAAACAAGCCAGTGGTGGTTTTGTTTGGGACCAGCTGGCTCATCCTACTGAGGCGGGGACCCAGCACTGCGCCTTCCTTTCCCCACCCCCTTGCATTCTAGGAGAGAAGCCTTCAGAATGGGAGGTCGCCATATTGGCCAAAGACTCCTCCCGTGGGGCCTGGAGACTGACAAAAGTGGCACAGAGCTCTTTTTCAGGGTGGTCTCTGACGGGAACAGAGAATCCAGGCAAAGTTCTGACGATCGAACATTAAAACAGAAACACATTTTTGGGGCTGAGATTTCCAACTTGGGGTCTGAATTCCCAGGCAATACTGAAGCTTTGGTGTCAAGAAAATGCCCTTTGGGGTCCAGATTGCCTAGATGTCCTCCCTGTGGCTGCCTTTTCCCCCCAAACACAAAAGAAAGTTAAGCTCTGCACTCCAGGATGGAGTCAGAGAGAGAGAATGATCCATTTATTCAGTGCACAGGAGATGCTTTCCAGAGGATTCGTTGGAAACTGCCCTTTGCCTGCAGGCCCTTGGCGCCCAGGCTGGGCTAAGCTGATTAAAGCTCCATTCAGAATTGCAATAACCCAGAAGATACTCGGGGGCCACTGATGGGCCTCGAGATTAGCCACTAAACTGATCACTCTCTCTGGGATTCTGGCCGCTATATTTTTGGAAACTGGGCACTTTAAAAAAAATTTCTATTTTCTCAGGCTCTGTGTGCGGACCTCATTAATTTCCCAAAGTCTCAGCAGAAGAACAATTGCTCTAATTCCATCTGGCAAGGTTCTAAAGCTTGAAAATTTCTCATATAATATAAAGTCTACGGAAAATGAATAGACACACTTACATGTGACCTCTGTAATAGATGGCTCAGTGTACATAATAGGCTACACCCCATACACAAACACGCACATATGTGTATATAAATATTTTTTTTCCTTGCCTTCCTGCCCTTATCCTGGAATTCTTAGCAATTTGGCCTGTCCTTGCTTATTAATGATGTTTCCAGAGCACAGCCCATTGGTGCATTTTCAGCAATGAGCTGATTAATAGGTGGGCACGGGGGAGCTCTTTGGGAGCCTAAGCATTGCCGGCTTGTTGACCTTGATGCTGGGGGATAGTCTAGCTTCAAACTATGGAATCTCAGTTAGCATCATAAATTGTGGAGTCACTGGTTTTATTACCCTTCTGCCTCCTGCTGGGAATGTTGTTTCTCTTTAATAATGGGCTGAGCAGCAGCAATGAGCCCTTCCCCTCCTCCTCCCTCCAAGGCTTGCTCTGTCCACTCTTCTCCCCTGCCTCCACTCTCCACCTCCCAATGCTGGTCACCAAGGCAGACAGACAGACAGACAGACAGACAGACAGACACACACACATACACACACACACATGCTCACAGCATCACACATTTATACTCGTTGTACACACCCATGTGTGTATGTATATATAGAGAGAGAGAGAAAGAGAGAGAGAGAAATCTATCCTTACCCCTCCTTTTAGGGCCAGGACTCAGTAAGGAAATACCTCCCCACCCCCCACCCCCCACTCCTTGGCACAGCTAAATCAGGCAGGGATTTTCAAAAGGCACTTTTGTAAACATCAAAGAAAAACAGAAAGTAACCAATCTTAGAAAATATAAAAATAGCCTTGTTTTCAAAATAGAGGTTTCTAGAATCTCAGTAGAAATAGAGAAAAACTTGCCTGCCTTCTAAGCAGTGTTCTCAAAAGAGCAAAGATAACTCTTTGCTTCCTCATTTCCCCACTCCCTGTGGCCTCCAAAGGCCATCCCACTCCTGGGCTTTGGGGACTCATTTCCATACACAAGTGCACCCTGGAGCTGGACCCAAAGGAAGATTTGCTTCCTTGCCTGATGTCAGCCCCTCCCACTTCTAGATGTACCCCACTCCCACGTACAGAAAGCCCCAACTCAAAGCTGCAAACTTTTGCTCAATTGTCTCTTCTTAAGGAAAGCCCTCTGGGGCCTCCCTGTCGATCAAACCCTTCTCTTTATACCCAAGAGTATGGTGTTACATCATGGCTGTAAATGCCTGTTTACTTGTGGGAGCATTTGGCTAATGCCCACATCCAGAGCTGGAACGTGAACCCCTTCGGTGCAGGGATGCCACACTGACTGCATTCACCTTTAAATCCACAGCACTGATCTCATTACCACAAACATAGTTCACATTAAATTATATTTGTTGATTGAAGAGACACCTCTGCTGTATGGGACCACACATGGAGAAGTGGCTTCCCAAACCTATTCTACTTCAAATCTCCAGGACAGTGATCTGTTTCCATACTGAAGTAGATGTTGCTGGTGTCCTGCCGAGCTGGTGCACCTGTCTCTCAGCATCACTGGACTCTTACTCTTCTAGAAAATTACTTGGAGATCAGGAGCTATCTCCCCCAGAAAAGCCTAGGAAGCTATATTCCCCCCAGAAGGTGGTCAGTAGCCAATGGCCAATTAATATGATGGTAGAAAAGCCTGGGTCCCTTGCCTCAAGGTGGGAACGCTTTGTGTTGCTGTCCAGGCTGAGACAAGCCTTCGGGGGAACTCACCTGTTTGCTTGGCTTCCTGTCTGGCCGCATGCTGCTTCCCTCAACCCCCTGCAGTTTTTACTTGAGAGCACTCCCCTTAATAACTCATTTGCATATGAATCTCTATGTCAGGAGCCACTTCTAGTGCGCCTAAAACTAAAACACATTCAATATTCACAACCAGTGGGATACTGGTAAGCTCTCTGGAAAAACAAACAAACAACTCTGATTTGTACCATTTGCCAATTTTCATGATGTAAATCACTCCCACTGCGGCCAATATCAAGCAACCAATGGAATTATCACTGAACCCACGGTGGGAAAGAGCTACACCCAATTGGCTCATGAGACACCATAGGAACCGTGACTGGCAAACCATTGTTCACAACAGACATGAAACAAAAGTTGTAGACATAATATTTCTAGTAGTGCCATTTTGAGTACTAACCATGTGCTAGGCATTATGCTAAATACTTTATATTTACCTTAGTTCTCACAATTTCGAGAGGTTTGTATGTATTACTACCCCTCATTTTACAGATGTAGAGACTCTGGCTTCTGGAGTTACATGATTTATCTAACGTCACATTGCTTATAAATGCTAGAGCTGAGATTCAGGCCCAGATGTGACTCTAGAATCTCAATGTATGACCATATTTGGTGTTACCTACTAAAAGGGAATAAATGATAAATGCTCCCTTCGCATATATAGCATTTTTTATGCTGCATAGTGACTTTTTTTCTGCATAATAATTGGCATTCTCTAGCATTTTTAAAAATTATTTCATTAATATAACCATTCGGGGCAAACACCATTATTTTCAGAATGAGGGCACTGAGGGGCATCTGGGTGGTTCAGTCAGTTAAACATCCAACTTTGGCTCAGGTCATGATCTCACGGTTTGTGAGCCCCACATTGGGTTCTGTGATGACAGCTCAGAGCCTGGAGCCCGCTTCAGATTCTGTGTCTCCCTCTTTCTCTCTGTCCCTCCCCTGCTCACTCTCTGTCTCTGTCTCTGTCTCTGTCTCTCTCTCTTTCTCTCTCAAAAATAAATAAACATGAAGAAAATAAAAAATAAAAATAAAAAATGTTTTTTAAAAAAGAATGGGAACATTGAAACTCACTATGTTTGTTTAGGGGTTCTTAGCAGTGGACCAAGAATTATAGATCAGGAATCTCATGGTCCAGGTGTCTTTCTTGCAGATGCTGCTCCTTCCTCCCCAGATTCTCAGGTCGCTATAGCAATTTCACCATTTTCCTAGAATGAAACCTCAAGTAAGGAAGACATGACTGGGGCTCCTAAGTAGGTTTTGGTAAAACCGTTCCATTTAGTTTAGCACACAATTACCAGGTACCTGTAGCACCAGGCCAGGAGTTACCCGGGGGTTTCTGAGACTTGGCTGTCATGCAAAGCACTTAATGTGTAACTTGGCACATGACAGAAAACCAATATATTTAACTAAGTCCCTTCTCCTTCTTTGGTCCAAAACTGTTACCAGGTCCTGCTGGAGAATGACGATGCATTTATGCTATGGGAGATCCATGCATGTAGGACATCCAAGCCTGGAGTTTTGGGGTTCACCTCTCAATGCTGTCTTATGGGCAATGAATGGAAACTTTGCCAGGGTTTGGGGAAGCCTGCCTAGTCATTGTGGGATATGATTTAAAAACCAGAATCGGATTACCTATACGACTCTGGAAGGAAATCTAGAGGCCATCTCAATATGAAGAAAGAGAGTTTAGGAGTCAAGAATAATGGAGTCTACTGGCACCATCAGTGACGCTGAGTTATGGACCAGAGAGCTGACTGAGGTAGGTGTACTCTTCAGTTTCCAGCACAGACTGTGGAATCAGGCAGACCTAGGCTTGATTTTGGCTCTGTGGCTATGTCCTTGGTCAAGGCCTTGACCTCTTTCAACCACGTTTCCCCGTTTGAAAAGTGGAAATAAAAGTAATGCTTATTTTACTTCTTTCTTCAGACAATATTATGAGATTTTTCAAAATTAGCAATCTGCCCAACACTTGGTTCTTTCAATGTACTCATAAGTGGTAGATTTACTGATAATACTATTATGATTATTATCACTTTCTTAATGGGCTATTATTTTTGCCCTCTCTACCAGTTGGAGCTGCCATCTTGATGATTATAGATTTGTAAATCCAACTCAAATTCTAGATGTTATTAGCAGATATACTTTCTTCCCCTTCTGTAGGAAAGAGCCACAGGAAAACATCACCTCTCTCAGAGGCTGGGCCGTGGATAATGGGTGTTAAATGGGACAGGAAGCCAGTGACTGAGAACAGCCCATTTAGCCTGTAAGTCAATCGATCAGAAAGGTGATCAGGATGGTCTGATGATTCTCCTGAAACATGTATCTATTGAGTATTTAGTTTGGCTGAGGGTGTCTGGAGATGACTAAGGGGTGGATCTTTGTTCAGAGGTCACCATTAACATGCTCACAATTTGAAATCTGATGAAATCTATCTATCTTCTCTTCTGCTGGGGGAGGGGTCAGAAGAGCTATGTAGGCTTTTACATACACTGTTTTACTTAGAATTTCAGGCTAAACTCAGGCACAGACTTCAAATTTTAAATGTATTTGGCATTTACTGAGTGCCTAGCATTGTGTCAGTTCCAGTGGTGGGTGCAAACAAAGCTCATCTGCATTGATTTGAGGCAGTCACTCATTAACTTGACAGACTGTAGACCATAGCCAGAATGGATCAGGGCCAGACAGGAGGGGCGCTTTAAAGGGTTATGGGCCATCCACAGGAGAGAAATGGTTCTTGGCCGGAGGCAGTGAGATTTATTAATTACCCAAGACATGCAAGGATGCTTCATCCTCTCTGCAGTTCCATGGCCATCCTGGGTGGCATTACCATCTCACCACCAGCTGCAACTTCATACTAGCTGTCAATCTGAAACATCCAAATTACCCTGAGCCCAACCTTCCCTCTCATCCCAGCTTGCCCTGGAATGTATCAGGGAGAGAGGTAGAGGCAGCTGGACTTCTCAAAATCCTCCAATGAGTCAAATGTCCTGGCTGACATATACATACCTATGTAAATAGTGCGGTGGGCATTATTCTACCTATTCCACCACTGAGAAAACTCAGGCTCAGAGAGCTTGAAAAAGTTATCCAGAGTCACACAGTGGGAGGGTAGTGTGTTTGACTACAATTTCCCAGGTTTTTCTATCACGTGGGCTGGTGGCTGGGAATGTAGGCAAACGTCTTCTGATGGATGCATGTGAAAGATCAAGGTGCCTGACCTCAATTAACCCACAGAGAGAGAGGTTCTTAACCTTTTAGGGGAAAGGGCAGAGTGTGAAAATATTGTGTAATTTTGAGCATCTTCCCAGGAAAATGCTGAACACCTTGCCTATAGTTTAGGAGCAATATTTGCACTCGTCCTGCATCCCAATCCTAAGCACAGACTCTAGGCTCAAAATATCCTGGAAGCAGACTCATGAGCAATTCCAAGGTGTGTGTTCCCTGTAAAGGAAACAGTGCCAAGTGTCCTATTGAAACCTGCATGGAAAGAAATAAGTGCTGCTTGTGGAAATCACCTGTTCCGCGTTGGCTGCTACCTCAGAGTTTAGAAGGACGACGTGCAGAGCACCAGTCAATCAAGAGGAATCGGGGCTTTCATCTGGGCATGGGGCCAACCTCCGAGTGAACAGCCACCACAAAGGCGCAGTGTGTCCATTCTGCGTAGCCAAAGAGAATCTCCACTGGCTTTGCCGGGCGAGCTGGAGACAAGGTGTAGGTCCTCTTGTAGGATGAGATCTGTACAGAAAGTATGCAGAAAGGGAGCCCGCCTGATGTATAGTATTTCCTTATTCGTTCTTAACCAAATTTAGAAAGATATTCTTGGGATTGGCACTGTTGCTGAGATAGAATGTTTTAAAGTTAAGAGTTAAGCATTAGAGGGACTTTTGGGGTGCTGGTGTGTTGTATTTCTGGACTCAGAAGCTGCTTGTATGAGTGCTTTCAGTGTGATATGCAGTGAGCTATATACACTTATGTATGTATATTATGCTTCTCTATATGTTTATTATACGTCTATACAGACACATATGCTTCATGTGTATATATTTCTCTATGTGTATTAAAAAGATTTTTTTCATATGAAGCAAGCTATCTAAATCTTGAACTTTTATGAGGAAAAAGAGTGTAATTTTCCTGACATAATTTAAATGCTCAAAGTCACCGTCAGCCAAATGTCTGCCGTGTTAATTTAAAGGTTCTGTGAAATGGGAATTCTCAGCCTATGTGAATACACTGAATCGAGAATTGCCGCCAGAGCCACTCACTCCCTTCCAGGGTGTCTGGTAGCAGGGTACACTTTCTGGTATCTTGAGTGACTCCCACTCCCCGCCCCCCTCCCTGGGGTGCCGCCTCCTAGGTGCTGGTTCCCCCAGGCTGAGTTTTGGCTGTTATAAGCTCCAAGGTCAGATTCACTAATCCTCACCTGGGCAACCTCACAGGCCCACCAGGTTGTGGAATGTGAAAGGAGTCTGGTGCCGGATGCTTGGCATTGTTTGCCTAGGGATGTAGGCATGCAACCTGGCAAATCCCACCTCCTCCTATCTTTCCACTGGGCTCCCTTCAACCTGGTTTACTGAGCAGCGCTCAAAGCTCATGTGGGAGCCCGCGCCTGCCCGCCCTTTGACCATGTCTGTCCAGTAAGGGGCTGGATCCAGCTCTGTCTATCTGGTGGCCCTGATTCCAAATCCCACCTCTCTGGCATATGCCATGGACTTTAAACGTAAGGAGTCAGTTGAATCCCCAGTGCAATGGCGATTGTGTTCGACTGTCTCAATGTTGCCCTCCCAGGGCTCCAGCTTACACACATGCATCTTTCAACTCTGCCCCACAGCGCCGTCTAATCCCTTCCTCCCCTCCCTGGTGGATCCCGCTGTTTGGTGGCTGAGTTATGACAGCTTGTATCTCTGTGCTTAGGGAAGCCGTCGACTTTGGAAATAAGAAGGGCTGACTGCACTACGGGAGGAAGGGAAGCAGAGCAGGAGCTGAGGTCCCAAGTCAGCAGTAGCAATGCATGAACACATACGAGATGGCCCGTGTACCAAGCCACTGGCCTCAGGAAGTGCAGCCCTGTCTGGGAGGGGAGCGTGCATAGCCTAGCCATTCCTGGGGACTTAGCCTGGTTGCTCTGATGGTTGGGGGCAGGGTGGGGGCAGGATGGGATATAATGACACACAATGATGGGCTTCTCTGCCTTTTTTTCTCCTTCGTTGTGAAAATGCTTCAATACCGGGTTTAGCCCCTTATGTATTTCTTTATCCAAGTTTCAAAGGATTTAAACAAGTTAACTGTCCATATGTCATGGGTCATGTGGATCCAATGTGCCCCTCGAAGACCCTGTAGAGCATAATTCCTGAAAATATATCCCAGAAGGCACAGTTCTCCAAGGCCAGGGTCAGGTAGAGAACAGCAAGCATGTTGGATGCCAATAAATCTGCAAGCCCTCTGACATTATTTAGCACCTCTGAACTCACTCCCTCCTTGTCCGTGAATGGAGAGGGTGAGGGCAGCCTTGCCTGCTCATGGCATTGAGGCCCCTACGAGAGGGGAGAGGGCTCTTAGGAAACTATAGAGTAAGGGCTGGTTAAGAGCAGAATGTGACCAAATTTGAGGAACTGAGAAGCTGCTGAATGGCAAGAGCCTCGTGACATGCAGTATCTCAAAGTTCAGCTCTGTAAACTGCTGTCCCCACATGTACGAAACAAAACCCGGGTAGCTTTCTGACCACTGTGTAAATGCCTTCGCTTTTCTAGGCTGTGAGGACATGACCCTATTTATGCATTCTCTGCATTCACTGCAGAATCCTGAATCTCTTACTTTTCTGACTGTTTCTCAGCCTCCATCGCTGCAAACTTCTTTCTACTTGCATCTTAAAAAATGGAGTTTTCAAAAGTTCTCTTCTTAACCTACTATTGGCTCTCACTTCATTTGTTCAGTCCAGTGATCTGACTCTCCCAAACCACTTCCCAAGAACCCCAAACCATGACATCCCATTCTGCGCCCCAGTTCCAAACCTGTGCGTCTTCCTGTCCATTCTTCCTGTTACCCTCGTCTGTCCCTAACTGACCTCGTCAACTTCACTCCCAAATTATTCTTCCCCTTAATTTTCTGTATCTGAGAGGACACCAGAGTAGACACACCTACCTATCTGCTCAAGCCAGGATAACAGGCTCAACTGTAAGCAGAGCACCCACCTCTGTTTCCCTTTACTGTGGAATCTTAGTGCCTTGCATATGACAGGGCTCAGCAAATCTTTGTTTTTTTTTTTAATATATAAANAAATATTCAGTATCTCCTTCTGCTTCATTCCTATTAAATAGGAGCACCTGGCTGGCTCAGTTGGTTCAGCATCTCCCTCTTGGTTTCAGCTCAGATCATGAACTTTCGGTTTCGTGAGTTTGAGTGCCATGTGGGGCTCTGTGTTGACAGCATGGACCCTGCTTGGGAATTTCCTCTCTCCCTCTCTCTCTGATCCTCCCCCACTCAGGCTGTCTTTGTGTCTCTCAAAATAAATAAATAAATAAACTTAAAAAAATTTTTAAGTAATAATAATATAACAAAATTATATGACATAGGTAGGTATAGATAGATGGGGTTTGGAATAGTGCTTAACACATAGCTACTTCAGTGTTTTGAGAGTGTTAGGCACTATCAAGCACTTTCTACATGTATTTTATGTATATATATATAAAGTATAAATAAAACATACACGTATATGTAGGCATATATGTAGTATGTGTATGTATGTGTGATGTGGATACAAATATATGTATATTTGAATGACTTCCATATATATATAGTTCTTACCTGTGTAATTTACCCATTTTATAGACAAACTGATTTCCCCAAACTCTTACTGATAACAGATGCTAGAACCCCAAATATACTCCATTTCTAAAGGATTCACAAATGTTATTCATTTAGTCCTTTTAACAACTGTTTTGTGTCAGGGACCACCATCCCTACTTTATAGATGGGGGAAACTGAGGTCGATGAGGTTCAGTGTCTTGCTCAGGGTAGCAGCTGGCACTCCATAGAACAGGAGTCGCGCCCTCAGAGTCCAGTTCTGGTGTCTGAGCTTCGCTGCAATTCCAGGGCCAAAGGCCACTGCAAAACTGTGGGGATAATGCCTGGGTGCCCACCAAGCACAAGTCCCCAGTGCTGTTTCTAGAATACCTCCTATTTTGTCCTTCTCTCTCCTGTCTCAAGCAGGGTACACAGAGCACTAATCAGCAGTTATCCGTTGACCAAATGAACAGATGGGTGAAAAAAAATAAAGGAATGAATCTCCACATTGGCTTCAACTCCTTTGGCGGACCTACTTTCCCCACTGTATTTATTTATTTATTTATTTATTTAGCTAAAAGGCATTTTTCCTCCTGCTTAATGTTTTATGCCGTTTCAACATTGCTTTCTGAAGATGATTATCATTACTCCTTCAGGCCTTCTCATCCATTATCATTCTTCCTTTAAACAGCCGATTGGAAAGGATTTGTTTTCTTCCTACAGGTCACTCCTGTCTGATGGTGGGGCCAAATGTTTTATCCCGTGGGAATGCATCTTCATTTTTATAATGGAAGTCAATGGGACTTAATAAAAGGAATGGAAAAAGCACATCGCTGCCAACTGCTTAAGTATGTATCCGTTCCATTCCGAGAGCCCCACCTGTCCTCACGGCATGCCTCCTGGGGAGTCGTCTGGGCAGCTGGGTGGACAGTACAGGAGACAATGGTGCTATGGCTGTTTGTGACGCCGGGGAGCTCAGAGGACATATCACAGAAATCTCAGCTCAGCCAGGAGGTCACCGGCAGTCTTGAAACTAACACCCTCAGTCTTTTCCTTAAATCCACCACGGAACTCTTGTGAGACTGGAATTCTCTTCCTACTTTTATTCTGTCCGAACCAATTCCAAGCCGTTGCTGAGCTCAGGGACCAATGCACTCAATACGTCATTATGACCTTCCATTGTGCTTAGTTCTGTGCCAGGGAAGGGGCAAAGTGGCACTGAAGACACGAGCCAGGCTCCCTGGGGTTTCAGTTCTAGCACGTGGGACGTGAAGGAAGTGACACCATTCCTCAGCACTCCCGTGTTCTCATGCGTATCAAGAGTGAGTAGCGACCACACCTTTGGCTGGGGTTGTTGAGAGAATTAATGAGATAAGCCTATTCAGGCATCGAGGGGCGAGTGCTCAGTGGGGATGGCCCATAATGGTGACTACGTTGTGATGATGGCGGTGGTGATGGCACTGTGTGGTAGAAGATACAAAGGTAATTCAGACACAGTCCCCTTTCTAGACACTGTGGGCCAGCTGGAGAAATAGACATGCCCTTGTAAAGTCATGTGTCAGGAAGGTGTAAAGGACAGGTGTGACAGTTGGGCTGCGGAAGGCATTCCTGGCTACGGTTGTCAGAAAAGACTTTGTATTGGAGCACCTGGGTAGCTCAGTCGGTTAAGCGTCCAACTTCGGCTCAGGTCATGATTTCATGGTTCGTGGGTTCGAGCCCCCCATTGGGCTCTGTGCTAACAACTAGCTCAGAGCCTGGAGCCTGTTTTGGATTCTGTATCTCCCTCTCTCTCTGACCCTCCCCTGCTCATGCTGTCTCTCTCTCTCAGAAATAAATTTTAAAAAACTAAAAAAAAAGACTTTGTAGGAATATTAATATCTAAGCTGGACCCTCAAAATATACAGGCCTTGGAGATGTGGGGACAGACCGGAGAGCCAATGTTGTTGAAACAGAATCCAATCTGGCAATAACTCCTTCTGAAAAGCTGAGCTATCTTCAAGTTGTCTCTGCTGTGTGTTCTGCCATGAAAATTGTGATTGGAATTTTACATGTATACAGCACATTTATTTTTAGAGTCTCCAGAGATATTATTGAAAACTAAAACCTTCCATGTTCATGTTGGTCTGTCTTTAAAAAAAACAAAAAAAACAAAAAAAAACAAAACATGTATACCTTTTCTTCCAAAGAGCTCTCTAACTCTTGTAAGAGTTAGTGAGATGCTGGGACTAGCTACAGAGCCTAAAAGTATTCAGATATTTAAAAAATGCAAAAAGGAAGCTTTGAGCAATCTCTCAAAAGTAAAGTGTGTTGAAAAAGCCCTGGTCATAAGGGATTGCCAGTGATGTTCAGAGCTGCCAGAGAGTTGGAGAGAACAAACGTTTTGGAGGAAAAAAAGTTGAGATGAAAAGTATGTTAAATATGCCATCAGGATATCGTCGGGATGTGCTTTGGAGGCAAACAGCGGAGGGTCCTGAAAAACAGTCCAAACACTGGTGGAGAATTGTCTACTGAGAACCGTGCACGGTCACAGCAAAATGATGCCACTTCCCAGTGCCCAGTGATGACACGCTGAATCCTGACTCCTCAGCCTGGGCTCACACAGTGCTGCTTGCTGGGACTTGGTGATTTCGCCATCTTCTTGCTTGTGATGGCCCCTCCAGCAGAACATTGTCAAAATCCTGCCTCCCTCCCAACACAGAGCTAGATCTGCTGGTTTTGGAGCCCCTGGCATCCTATGAGTCTTAATACCACAGCATAATATTATGGTGCAGAAGTACATAACCTGAGCAGCCTGAGAAGAAGGGAGACGGTGACTATGCCGTCTACCGTAGCTCTTCCCCCCAAATCCTTCACAGGCACCCACTTATTCTGTATCTCATCACCTTGCCTTTTCCCAACTGAAAGTATCCACTTGAGTGGTTAATTGTTTAATCTCTCCATATTCTGTAGCTTGGTGTCCTTGGCACTTGCTAGAGCATTTGATGTACAGTAGACCCTTAACAGAAATGGAATAAATGAAAAGATGAATGGATGGGTAATTAATGCCATTATCTCCCTCATTAAGGTCCTATGAAATTTCATCTGGTCTACCACAATAGCATTCCGTGTGGTGACCTCTAACTTATTTTTAAATTTGTAAAAGCCTTTTTACTGAAGTATATGCAGAGAAGCACAATATCATAAGTGTACTTTTTCCAGCGCAATGAGTTTTTGCAAATGGAACACATCTATGAAATCACTTCCCAGATAGAGAAATAGAACACTGACAGCCCCCATGGAAGCCCCCTTGTTGCCCTGCATAGTTTCCCCATTAGGCGTAATCATTATCTAATAATACATTTTAGTTTTGCCTGGTTTTGTACCTTTTATATACAGACTCATTCAACATACACCCATTTCAGTTTGTCTTTTTTCATTCAGTATGGTTATGAGATTCATCTATACTGCTGTGTGTAGACAGAGAACATTCAGCTGCATAGTAACCTCTGGAATGAACACGTGGCCATTTGTTTATCTACAACATACTACCCGTTGGGGTAATCTCCATTTTGGGGCTATTGTGGATACCACTGCTGTAAACAGTCTTGCACTTGACTCTGAGTGCACACGTGTGCACAGAGCTGTGGGACACGTATCTGGAAATGGAATTGCTGGGTCATGGGGCCTGCAGATGTTCAGGATTAAACTTGGATATTGCTGAGAAGCTTTGCAAAGTGGTTGTACCAACGGAGACTTCCAGTAAGTGTAGCTCATGAGACTTTTGGTGACTCCACATCCTTGCAAACACTTTCTATCTTTTTCATTTTATTGCCACAGCTCTTTAGCTGTTCCTTCCACATGCAATCTCACACCCTGTTATGTGCAACACCTCCTCCTGCCAGCCTCCAGAGGGGTTTGATGAAGTCAGTACCTGGTGTAAGCTCCTTAGCAAATAATTAAGCCAAAGCAGGGTTACAAACTCAAATCTATCAGGGATATATGGGAAGCAATCAGTGTATGGCAATATGGTACAGTGAGCTCTGTGGCTAAACAGGTAGTAGTACATGCTCCATATTCAATGCAGGCTTTAAAGACACTGACCTCATTGGATCAGGCCTCCCTGGTGGCCATGTATTTATAACTCCTAATTTCTAGAAAAACGTCCAAACTCTTCACTCGTGTTTCAGCCTTTCTGGTTCCTGTCTTTTCCCCCATGTGACCTGTTGCAGCCCTTCTTCCTCACATACCCTTTATTTCTGCCAGAGTCAACCTTCCAGCCTCTCTTGGACACATCGTGTGTTCTCACGCCTCCATGCCCTTGAATGTTCTGTTCTCTTGGTCTAGAGTACCTGTTTTCCTCTCTACCTGCCGAGGACATTCAGGGCTCTGCTCAAATGACCCAGTGGGGGCATTCCTAATCCCAGGAGGAAGAGCCAGTCTCCCACAAGACCTCATGCTTGACTCCATTACCTACTTATCACTTGACACTGAAATCATCTGTTTGTTCACCTGCCTTCCATGTTGGAATGGAGCATCAGGATTTAAATACCCAAGACTGAGTTTAAGTCATAAATATACCTCAAGGGCCTAGCACAAGGCCTGGGATCTAGTACGTTCTCAGTAAATATCTGTTGAATAAATAAGTGCATAAGTGAAAGGGTTGGGAATGTCACCCTACACTTTAGCTAGATAGATGCAGGCTAGGAAAATGTCATTCACTGTGTCAGATGGTAGCAAAATATTAAAAGTAAAAATTTCAAAATACTGCTTGGTTGAACCAAGAAAGAGTGTGGAAGACATGGCCGGATTAAGAAGAGAACGTTGGAGGGGCGCCTGGGTGGCTTAGTCGGTTAAGCGTCCGACTTTCGCTTANTTGGAAAGAACGTTTGAATCGCAGGACTTCCGGAACGGGGATTACTGGAAATGACAAGACTGGTTCTAGGTCTCCTTGTGCTGCTGACCTGTATTATGTAACTTAGTTCCCGTAATAATTCTGCAAGAAAGCTCCAGTTTCCGGTTCGAGAAACTAAGTACAGAGAAGTTAAGTGAACTTTCTCTAAGATACCCAGTTGCAGAAACAGTATTTGAAGGGGCGCCTGGGTGGCTTAGTCGGTTAAGCGTCCGACTTTCGCTTAGGTCATGATCTCGCGGTTCATGGGTTCGAGCCCCGCGTCGGGCTCTGTGCTGACTGCCAGCTCAGAGCCTGGAGCCTGTTTCAGATTCTGTGTCTCCCTCTCTCTCTGACCTTCCCCTGCTTGAGCTGTCTCTCTCTCTCCTAGAAATAAATAAAACATTAAAAATTAAAAAAAAAAAAAAAGAAACAGTATTTGAATCCGAAATGTCTGGTTTGTCTCCGGGTCTAGGCCATACTGCACTTTGCCTCTAAATTAGTCATGTTTCTCCCAACGGTCAAACAACGGGCATAGCAAGCATGGGCCTCATTCTCTTAGAGAGAAGGTCAACACTCATGGGCTTCAGTAACTTATCCATGATCATATAGTGATTTGGTGAAGGAGCCTGCGTTCTCCAAACCCAACTTTCTTTCCATTGTTCCAAAGGGCAGGCAGGTGTTGAAGGCAGGGGAGTGGCAGTTCCCAAAGAGAATGTCACTGCTTCTTCAGAGTCCACAGCAGAAGTGGTGACACTGGTCTTGCTCAGCACCGAGGCTGGAGCAGAAACAAATCAGGAACAGTGAGTCTGGAGGCGGCGCCTCCCTCCCTGCGGTTCCGCCCTCCCTCTCCTCCTGTCCTCCCTGCCTCCGGGCCCTTCCCTCCCTCCCCTCAGACCCCTCCTTTCCCGAGGGCACCTCCCTCCAGCCTCATCCTCCCACTCGGCAGGGATCCTGAACATTTCCCAGAGCCTGACCACTGCAGGCACTGAGCCAAGGGGAGCCAAAGACTTGGTCTGTAAGATACCCCTGGGGACTTCTTCTCCAAGGAAGACATTTCTAAACAAACCCCAGTCATGATTCTGGAGGTGGTCCTGGGAGAGACGAAGGTCATGTTCTGGTTCCCATCTGTCTGGGCGCCTCCTTAAAATTAGTGATGTTACACTCAGACAACATACACGCATGTGAAAACATGATTTACAGACATTCTCCCTTGAAGAAAAACAAGTCTTGGAGTCGAAGGATTTGTCATTGCCTGAAATTGATTGGAGTAGTAACTCAAATGTTCTAACAAGACAACCCAGCATGACCTCAAGTGGACGCCCAAGTTTGCCTAGTTTTCATGGCAGGGATAGCATTCATTGGTTGTTGATGAGATTTAATATTCCTCATCCTTGTTTTGTGGCTGTGATTCGTTGTCAGTAAACAGTCCATTTGTTCATGTCCTTCACCCGTTTATCAATTAGGGTGCTGTGTTAGTTTTACTGATTTGGAAAGCCACTTAAGTACACATTCCATTGGGAAATATTATGCACCCAAGAAAATGATGTTCAATGGAAATGTAATGACATAAAACATTACTTGTGTTATGGTGAGTTAAAAAACAATATAGATACATCGTACATAAAATATAATCTTGGGGCACCTGGGTGGCTCAGTCATTGAAGTCTCTGACATTTGATTTCAGCTCTGGTCTTGAATCTCAGGGTTAAGTTCAAACCCTGAGTTGGGTTCTTCCCTGGATGTTAAGCCTACTTAAAAAAAGAAAAAAAAAAAATATATATATATATAATTTTGGTTTTGTAAAAAGTAAAAAAAAAAAAAAAAAACACATGGAAAAAACAAGCCACCCACACCAACAATAAATAAAAGTTCTGGAAGAATGCTTACTGACATATCAACAGAAGATTTTTTTTCATTTGGTTGGCCTATTAATCATCTTAATTTATTTTCTTATATTTTGTTGTACGTGTTGGTTATTGATTTATATCTCTCAAGTACATATACATGCATCATTGTCCTGCTTACCACACTGGAATATACTATTCCTTTGCCAGCTGACATGATGGTAAAATGCACTAATAGAGGGCACTGGAGAGACCCTGGGCTAGAAAGAAGCTGTTCATCCCGGTCCTGGTATTGAGTCTCGCTTGTACAGCTAGAAGTGGCTAATGAGCCATCCAGTGACCTTCACACCTAGGGAGTTTCAGCCACACTCCCGCTGGGGATTGACATTTTATTTCACCAACCCAAAAGCACACACTTCAGGGAACTTCTCCACCATTCACTGGGCCAAATCTGGATCTCCTCCTTGGGAAGTCGAAGCATCTTCCAAATTTGTTCCTTCCTTGGGGTCTCGGCCTCAGCCCTATGGTTAGGGGCTGCTTCCTATCCTCTCATTCCTGCATTCCTTGGAATTCTCTTTACCCCCTAGTAGGTAATTCCATGTTATGGCTAATAATTCTTTGTATGAAACTCTTGTTCAAATTACTATATGGTTTATGTCTCCCGTTTAGATGCTGACTGACTGGTATATTGTATTTTCCACATTTTCTACAATTCTTATAATAACCAGAAAATAAATTTACACTTATTTGCCCTCTAGGAAGATGACCAATATGATTTATATGTAAACATAGATCATATAAATAACATACAAATAATACAAACATAATAATACAAATGTACCAAAAATACAAATACAAATAACACAGAATAACACAAATGTAACACTTACGTTAAATATACACACAGACGTGTGTGTGTGTCTTCTAATATAGCACTAGGTTTTATTGTGTGAGTCAAGCATTCTTTTTATGGTAACAATAAAAAGATTAAAAATAGTAAAAGTAATCCTTTTTCATAAACCATTCAGTACTTTTAATTAATTTTGGTATTACACTCCTGTGACCATAATGATAAGTGATAGTTTTCTTGTGGGAGGACCAATTTGCCAGGTTTTCCCGTGAGGATTTACTTCATTTTATTGAATTTGCCATTTTTCCTGGGAAAATAAGTATGCAGTGAAGATGATCATACCGAAGTTTTAAAGACATCACCGGTAAAATCCTCTGGGTTCTTAGAAGTTTGAAGAAGTAATTCTTCTTTGGTTATGGGCAAGATTCTATGTCAAGCTGATGACAGAGCCTTACCATGGACCCAAAGTCGTGAAGAGTTGTCACAAAATTCAACTCAGGTTCTGAGTGATGTTCAACGAAAGACAGTGTACAGCCAACTTTTTTCTGTTGTTAACACCAGTGGATGTTTCTCTTCTGTTTCCTGATTTCTCTTAAGTCCGTTTAAATCAATAATGTCTGTGATCCCACAGTGAAGGAGCCATGAGAGATGCTAAATCATAGAAGGTCTAAACTAAACCCTCAAGGAGTTAGCAGGACAAGGGAGAAAAGGAAGTTACTCTGCAGTCACCATGAGCCAAACATAACGGTAGCTGCTTCTAACTCGTTTCTCATTCAAGTCTCAACCAGTCATGAGAAGGATGGATTATTATTCTCTCCCTGCAGAAGACAGCAAGTCCCAAAGGTGAAGAGAGTTGTCTGAGATCACTCAATTAGCACATGGCAGAGACAAGCTATAAACACAGGTCTATTGACTCCACATCTCTTGTTTCCCCTAAATCATCGTGCTTCATAAACATGTAATTACCAAGCAAATCTCCTGTTTAAGTTACTGATTAAGAGCTTAGAGAACCAGAGGGGATGTGGGGTGAGCTGGGAAGGGTCCGTGGAGGTGCTAAAATGTTGCTCTCCTCTGCTTTCTCAGAGCATTATGGTCTTGTTCCCCTAATTTGACACTTCATCATGGCTGCTTTATGGCATTGTTTGTATTGGTGTTTGGGGCAGTCATTTCTATCCCATAACGTGTCTTGCCTTCCCTCTCCAATGAGGTTGTTAGCACCCAAAGTCTTGAGCAAAGGCTTTGGGCCCCAAACCTAATGATCCCTCCGAGGGCCAGAATCTGAAGCAACTGGATTCTTTGGAAATATTGGGGGTCCTTTTCTGGCCATAGGATACCGGTCTCATACCACTTCACATTTGTACTGAGAGTCCTTTTTATATTGAGATAATTGGCATTAGCCTTGTCTCTGCAACCAATTTGCTGTGTGATCTTGGGCAAGTGACTTTTCTTTTAGACGTATCAATTTCTGGACTTGAAAGTGAAGGATTGATATTCATGGTCTATAAGTTCTTTTCCAGCAGCTGCTGCCTTATGTGTTTTTCCCCCCTCCCCTGGGAAATTCCTTGATCTAGGGGCATCCAGAATTAGGAGCTGGAAAAGCCTCTCAATCTCTCTTGCAGGTTATAAGGGTTGAATTGTCTGTAGACAGTTAAAAAATAATCAGAAATGGGCATCTTCGTGGTTCAGTCGGTTGACCATCTGACATTCGATTTCGGCTCTGGTCACGATCCCAGGGTTGGGGGATCAAATCCCATATCGGGCTCCACGCTCAGCATGGAGCCTGCTTTATATTCCCTCCTTCCTTTCCTCCCTCCCTCTCTCCCTCTCTCCCTCCCTCTCTTTCTCTCTCTCTCTCTCTTTTTTCCCTTCTGCCCTTCTCCTCCACTCATGCCCTCTCTCTTTAAAATAATAAAAACAATAAAAGATAATTTTAAAAAATCAGAAAATTAACTTAAAACCCCACCCTCTTTTTCAAGTCTAAACAATGTTGGTAATAAAAATGTGCCCCTCTCGGGCAGATTGCCCCCTCCCTCTACCTTTTGGTAGGTCATTACCGTATTCTATAGTACACTGCTATTGTAAGTAGATACTGTCAAGCTCTGTCTTATACCTCAGTGGGTTGAAGACACAAAGAACGCAACCATTGGAACCCATACCATGCGGACAGAGCTTGGGGCTCGCTTTCCTAATTCTTAATCCAGGACTCTCCAATCCAAGTCCTGTCCTCTGCGAACTGACCATGTCTCCTCATGACAGTGACCTGGCAGGACAGGCGGAGGAAAATCCTCTGGCCTAGCGGATAGCATTTCCTGGCTGTTTCAGAAGAAATGTCTAGTGCTAGGGTCTGGTTTTATTATTTTAAGAAGGCCCGTGAGCAAGGTGTCCATTTAAACTCCTCAGGTCCATCAGATAGAACACGTCAAATAGTTACCTAGGCTTCAGACACGAGGAGACCTGGGAACAGACCCCAAACCTGTCACAAAAACAGATAGTGAAACCTCCATTACATGGGGATAATATTAACTGAGCCAAAATGTTGCAAAGAGTAGATAGGTAACTTTAACTTTTTTTAATGTTTTATTTATTTCTGAGAGAGACAGCGTGAGCAGGGGAGGGTCAGAGAGAGAGAAGGAGACACAGAATATGAAACAGGCTCCAGGCTGTCAGCACAGAGCCTGACGCAAGGCTCGAACCCACGAACCGTGAGATCATGACCTGAGCCCACGTCGGACACTGAACCGACTTAGCCACCCAGGTGCCCCATAGTTAGGTAACTTCAGTTCAATCTCTGGTTCAGTTCCTGGCCCGAACATCAGTTTTCTGTTTCTGCTGCCACGGTTACAATGAACAGCCTGCTTGGGCCCAGCGTTCAAGGACTTGGAGAGTGAAGGGATTCCTCTTGCCCTGAGGTTCAGAGAGTGAGTTCTGTGCCTCCAAATTCAACCTACGTGGGGAACGCGGTGTGTGAATACACACTGGGCTGGGCCTACGGAGCCTGGGAGCCGGGAGCACGACCAGGGAGGCCAGCTCCAATTTTAGCTCCAGCATGGAATTTCCTGGTTTTGGGGGGTCTGGAGTCCGAACCTTCTCTGGTGCTGGTGCTGCTTTTTGCTGCCAGAACCGGGCGGCAGCCACGGCTTCTTTCCACCCGACCGCCCAGGGTGAGGCAGGCTTCCTCCTCCAGGCTCCGTAGTGCTTGGGGCTGGCCAGGGCCTCCTGGGCCAGTTCCAGCAGCTTCTTCCTGTGCGAGCACACGTGGGCTCCAACAATCGCATCGCTCAGGCAGGCCCGGCTGGAGAGCTGCTTGTCTCTGCCTGGGGAGGAGGAGGCAGGGTTCACAGCTTCCCTAATAAAAGGTTCATTATCCTGCCCTTGGGTCCTGAAATCCAGTTAAAGAAATTGTGGCCTCCGTGTACCTCGATTTGTACGTGGATGGAAAAGGCCTCATGGCTCCTGAATGACTTATGATCCCGAGGTTGCAAGAAATAGAATCCATATCAGGCTAATGGAAGCAAAAACATTTTTTCTTTTAAGTATGAAGTAGATAGTTCAGTGAAGTAAAGAAATAGCTGAACTGCTAGGCTTTGAGAAGGAAAGAGAGCAAGGCAGCCTGATGAATCTCAGCAGCAGGAACTCAGGGAAAGTCTCAAAAAAGTGCTTCTGGAAATAATCAGTAACAATGATTTATAACCTTTTATGCATGGCTCCAGATTCAAATTCCCTCACAGAGGGAGTCCGATGGGTTAGCGTAAAGAAGGGAGAGCCCCCTCAACTTTGTGTGTCCTGAAACATGATTTGACTGGCTGTTGCTCTCCTGGTGATCAAACTCTTGGAATCAACTCACAGCAGTCAAACTCATAAACCATAGATGTACAAACCAGATAACATTGACTCAACTTACACAGTCGTCTCTATCTTCCAGGGGAACAGACGATTTCTATTATCAAGAATCTCTTCCTCTACGGCTTTCCTGGTGTCAACATTCAGTGAAAGTGGAGTCAGGCAATAAAAAGTTGTTCAGTGAACTTGGGGGTAGATGATCTTAAGGAATAATTTTATCCAGTCTGAGCAACAATTCTGGTCACGTTGCTTTTAAGTTCCATTTTTTCCTAAGCTCTATTTCACAATCCTTCTCCTTGCTACCCCATCCACTTGGCAGATATGATACAGAGGGGTGTCTGCATTTCTAGTTTAGAGCACCTACCAAGGTCATCCTAACGGGACTCACAGTTTACTACTTTCACCCTAAGAGACTGGTTCTGCTACTCCCTCTAACTGGAAAATGCCTTCTTTATTTTTTCTTTACTTTTTAATTTTATTATTATTATTATTTTGAGAGACAGAGAGAGAGAGAGTGAGAACGAACAAGGGAGGGGCAGAGGGACAAGGAGAGAGAGAATCTCAAGCAGCCTCCATGCTCAGCACGGAGCCCAATTTGGGGCTCGATCTCACAACCATGAGATCATGACCTGAGCCAAAATCAAGAGTCGGACGCCTAACTGACTGAGCCCCCCAGGCGCCCCTGGAAAATGCCTTCTCTAACACAGTTATTCTTTCCACAGCTAATGCGCATCGAGACATCTGTGTCCTTGCTGGGCATCTTCAGGGAGGGCTGTAAAAACTTTTTGTAGCAGATAGTTTCCTGATAGAGGGTGGAGAATGATATGACATAGTCCCAAACAGAAAATGCACTATTGTTGTGATATTTCACTGAATTGTCTCAATAAACCACACTCCTTACCCCATCCTGTGTCAAAATAAAAATAAAAGCAAAATGAGAAGATCCCTTATGAGAGCACGATCCTTAAATATACGTGAAACACAACAGTTAGGAATGGACATTCTTCAAAAGGCAGAGCAGATACTGTGCTAGGCTAGTAGGAGTGTTTTGAGATTGTACTTGGGTGTGTGAACCAGTTGGGTCCTCCCTTACCACAGGCGGCAAGATTTTGCTTATTCAGATCAGACTGGGATTGTTACACGACTTTGCAAGACTATTAAGGATACGTTGATAATATGTAGAGGAGACATTTATGCAAGTTGTTAAGTTAAACAGGAGACATAAGGCCTTAGGCTGGTTCTGTGTGGCGCCAGGAGAGTAGATATTCCTAAATATAGACAGATTGTGTGACACTTTAAATCATGTTGAATGAAATAATACCCCATCTGTAAATCAGAGTTCAGACTTTCAGCTATCCCAAACATCTGGAGGAGCGCACAGGTAGATAATCTGGGAAACAGACAGATCGATGGATACAGATGGAAACACATCAGTGCCAGGTGTCCACACGTCGGCAGCAGGGACGTTCGCTCTAGTGAGGCAGCGTGTCTGCACGGAGAAGGCAGTGAAGATGATGGGGGCCCATTAGAGAGGACTGTAGGGGACAACTGTGTCCCAAGAATGAAACTCATCTTTTTGGGGAGTTCCCAAAAGTTTACTTGAGGAGCACGGTGGTGGCTGCTTCAGGCTCTGGACACCCACTGCCCTTTTCTATGCCCTGTTGGTCTTTTTTTTTTTTAATTTTGTCTTAATGTTTGTTTATTTTGGGGGGGAGGGGCAGAGAGAGAGAGAGACAGGGAGACACAGAATCTACAGCAGGTTCAGGCTCTGAGCTGTCAGCACAAAGCCTGGTGCGGGGCTCGAACCCATGAACCATGAGACCATGATCTGAGCAGAAGTCGAACGCTTAACCTTCTGAGCCACCCAGGTGCCCCTCTGCCCTGTTGGTTTTAACACTGTTCTGTTTTATTGTTTCAGGCCCAAGGCAATGGCTCGCAGGCTTAAAGCCACCAGTTCAAGGAGGTCTCTGTTGCTGTGTGAGGTAGGAGGGTTGAGAATAAGCTAGATCTTACTCATGTCTCAGAGGACTTTGACATGCTTTGGGTCATCTTACACTAAAGGGACACAAACTGCCTGAGTCATCTAGGGATGGGTAGTGGCAAGTTGAATCTTTAATCCTGTGGGAAAACACACCATTCTAATGCTGCACATATGAGGCCCGTGCATGTCTGACTGTTCCAGAGGAAAACAATGAAAGATGAGAAAGTCAAGTTTTCTCAAGCACAAGGGAAAATAGTTAGTTAACGAATTGCCCACAAAGGCAAACCTTTGCGCAAAAGGACAATGACATGGTTTGTTGATGAGAGCTCCATAATTTTTGTTGGAGAGAATCTGCTTTTAATTTGTTAGAAATATTATTCTTGACAAAAGGTGGCAGTAAGAATAAAACACTATAGCAGCATCTTCAGATGTGTGTGTAGATGGTTGGCAATGAAGCAGCCCCTGGTCCCCACACACAGGCCAGAGGAAGCCCAGTGGGGCCCTGGCCTATGCCTGGTGGAAGCACCAGAACTAAAGAGAATACTCGAAGCAACTGTGGGGGTTAAGTCAAGAGTATATGGGAGAAGATAATAGGCAACTTTAACAGGGGAAGGGCAAAATTAGGAGACGATGCAAAATCACTGTTGAAACATTGAAGGGAGATGAATTCGAAAGGAACAAATACCTAGAGGACAGTTGATCAGAAATACATCCTGGCCGGAGACGACTGGGTGGTTCATTCGGTTAAGCATCTGACTCTTGGATTTGGTTCAGCTCATGATGTCACAGTTCATGAGTTCAAGCCCCACATCGGGCTTTGCACTAACAGTGTGGTGCCTGCTTGGGATTCTCTGCCTCCCTCTCTCTCTGCCGCTCTCCCGCTTGCTCTGTCTGTCTTTGTCTCAAAAGTAAATAAATAAATTAAAAAAAAATACATCCTGGGGAACAAATGATAAGGTCTGCTTTTGTGGTAAGGGCAGCGTCTGGGCCTGCTTGGAATTGTCACCCTGTCATTTAGAGATGTGGAGTCACAGAGGGATGGGACCCTTAGCGTGTTACAGAAGCCTGGGATATTGGGGTGCTCACTAGTGCCGCAGAATCTTCCATCCCAGTGTGATTTAGTGTTGTGTTAGCACAAACAGGTCAAGGTTCTGAATTCTCCATGTGCAGATAGAGGTCACCATCCCAGCTCTCTTCCTTAACTGCAGGTGGCCAGTGGTCTGCTGACGGGCAAATTTAAGTTACACCCTTATCGAATACAGGGTCTGGGGGTATGGAGAAAGCGCACTGCCTTCACTGATACACTGATTCTAGTTTTGCAATTAGTAATATGAGAGATTGAACTTGACCCATTCTGGCTGCCATGTGTTCCCTTACAGATGAGAGGCATGCATTATTTCCTGGGCATCCAAAGACAGATGTTTCTGCAGGATCCTATTGCATTGTGGGACTATGAAGAAATGGTCTTCTCACAGCCACAGACTTAGACCAGAGGTTTCTCCATTATCGCTTGGCTCAAACTCTGGAACTGGTGAAAGATGGCCCTCCTTACCCCACTGTTTCACGAGATGCAAATGAGACAGATGAATGGTAATTATGGGCCAGAAGGGAACATGTTCAACAACTTGAAGGACACTATACAAAACAGGCATTTCTGCAAAGTGAAGACGTCACAAAGGGCAGAAGAGAAGCTTCTCTGCCCTAAACAAAGCATATTTGTTAAGAAATAACCACACACCAGTGACTTCGCCTTTACGAGATACAGAAGGATAGCGCGAAAGACATCATAAGAACACGGACCTTCTGTGAAAGCAAGACAGGGAGGGTAAGAGGTTTGATCTCTCAGGGCAAGTCTAACGGGTCCATCATTATTATTTGGCAGACTAAAGAGATAGAGTAGGCTATGCTGACCAGCACCGTCTGGCACGGATGTGAGAATAAGGAAATGAGAAGCTTGTTAATGTTTTACTACATGGCTTGTGTCCTTTGAATCTGGAGCTTCAGCCCTTAAGAAATGGTTTCATAAAAAGAAAAGAAAGGAAAAGAAAGAAAGAGAAAAGGAAGGGAGGGAAGGAGGAGGGAGGAGGGAGGAGGGAGGGAGGGAGGAAGGAAGGAAGGAAAAGGAAGGAGGGGAAGGAAGGGATGGGATGGGATGGGAGGGGAGGGGAGGGAAGGGAAGGGAAGGAAGGGAAGGGAAAAAAGACATTAACACATACTGAGGATCTATCCCCCTCTGGCCATGATCTCTCCCATGAGGCAAATGGTCTCTTTTTATAAAAGAAGGGTAGATCTCTTCATTTTAAGAAAATTAAATATGTTGGGAAAGACTGGAAGTAGGGTGACTTGTCTTGTATATTTCCCACAGCTCTGGAGGCCACCAGTCAGAGATTAGGGTGACGGGTTGGTGGGGTTCTGGCAAGGCCTCCTCAGGGTTGCTGACTTCTTGCTGTGTCTTGACCCAGCAGAAGGGGTGAGGGAGCTTTGCAGGGTCTTCCCAAAGGCCCCACCTCTTAATACACTCAGCCTGGGCATTAGGATTTTGATACATGAATTTGGGGGAGACACAAACATTTGGACCATAGCATCTGCCTACTAATTTTATCCTCCTGGGACAGATTCTGGATGGAAGATATGAAAGCTTACTTTTTCCGTTAAACCCCCCTCCCTTTTTTTAAGTGCAAAGGCCTACTTGCTATTCTGGGGAAGAGGACTTGATGCCCAGAGGATGGTGAGGTGACGTATCTTGCTGGGCAAATACCTCGACTCCAGGAGAGTTTTCCACGTTCTGTCCCAAAGCGGTGTGTTTTTTTCACATGCTGAGAATCACTCTTAAGAAGTCCATCAGACCCTTTTCCTCCTGTTTTCTCAACTTGCTCAGCATCTGCACCAGGAAGGACAAAGCGAGGCACTGGGGGTCAGAGGCGGTGGCTAAGGCAGCGCAGTTCTGGTTGATCCCAGCTCTAAGGACTGCCCACCCCGGCTTTTTATTTCCCAGCCATTTCTGCGGGTTAATGAAGACGTAAGCTCCCAGCCCCAGCCACACTATGTAAAAGAACCACTTATTGCCTGTTCCATCTCACTGACTTTTATGGTGATACTTAAACCAAAATGGTGAACTATTACACTTCATAGCCTGCAAATAAAAGCAGCATGTTAAAAAGTAGGGGCCGTAACCCCTGATCGGGCTGAAATGGCTTGTAATCTTGAGATGACTTTGTTCGGCTCCCCAGGGCCAGGGCCCAGGGCGCTGTGTCACAGCCAGACAATGAATCCCGGGCCGTGTGTGCGCTGGGGGAAGTGAGCATCCTTCTGCAAGGGCACAGTGCGCAGCACACAGCAGGGTTCAATCAGAGGCGGATATGAGAGGGGGCAGGGACGGGACCAGAGAGGCAAGAAATGACACCTTTTGGCAGGGCACCCAGCCCTGATGGAGAGACCCCGCCCAGCCTGGGCTTCCTTGCCCAACTGTACCCCCACCCCCCAAGACACCCGCCTCCATTGGGAAAAGCCACAGGACAGCTCAGAGCCACCATCACAGGGGCCCACGGTGTGCATTAGGGATGATGCACCCCATGCTGGTGCCTTGAAAACAATGTACTCTTTGAGGGTTTGATTAATTTTTTTTAGTGTTTATTCATTTTTGACAACCAGAGACAGAGTACGAGCAGGGGAGGGGCAGAGAGAGAGGGAGACACAGAATCTGAAGCAGGCTCCAGGCTCTGAGCTGTCAGCACAGAGCCTAATGTGGGGCTTGAACCCACCAACTGTGAGATCATGACCTGAGGTGAAGTCAGACACTAACGGAGTGAAAATTACAGGAGCACAAAGCAAATATTTAAATAGTATTTGTCTTGGGGCGTCTGGGTGGCTCAGTCCCTTAAGCATCTGGCTCTTGATTTTGTCTCAGGTCATGACCTCCAGGTTCAGGAGTTCAAGCCTCCTGTCGGGCTCTGTGTTGACGGGCATGGAGCCTGCTTGGGATTCTCTCTCTCCCTTGTCTCTCTGCCCCTTTCCCACTCACACTCTTTCTCTTTCTCCAAACAAACAAATAAACAAACAGCTTAAAAAGTATTTGTTGTGGTGTGTGTGTGTGTGTGTGTGTGTGTGTGTGTTCATCCCAAAGCAGGTGCTGAGACAGGGCTCAGATGCAGGCAGTTTATTTGGGAGGTGATCGCTGGCAGCACAGTGAGGAAGTGGGAAGTGGGACAGGGAGGGGAGAGTGCCAGCAAGAGAGTTGGGAAGTGGGGAGGGCACTGCTGTGGGCAACGGTCACCCCACGGGACCCCCGAAGATGCTATGAAGACCTCAGGGAGGTCAGAAGATTCTTCCATAACAACGGCCCCTCCTTGTCTGAGGTTTGCTCCAGCTGCTTCTGACCTGCCCCACGCCAGCAGCACCACAATAATCCTGGGAGAGAGACAGACAGACAGACAGACAGACAGATGGACACGGCAGAGGTGAGGCTGGGGGGGGGGGGGGGCAGAAGCCATACTCACTTGTATGGGAACTGTAGACAGAGCTGCAGGAAGTCTTAGGGGTGAGCTGAGGGGTATGGGCAGGCCAGGAGAAGCATCTGCTATGACAATAAATAATAAAGTAAGACAAGGAAAAACCATCTTTCCTTTTCATTTCTTTTCTTTCTTCTTTTCAAAGAGATCCAGTTCCCATTTCCCGGTATGAACTACATGTAAATGTTTCTAATGTATCTTTTTTGTGGAAATGTTCTCTCTCCTTCTGTGTGTGTATGCACACACGTGTGTGTGTGTAATATTTTTATAGTACATATACTATATATATAATCTCTATGTATACATTCCTATAACTTTGTTTTCAAAAATCCACATAAATACCTACCTCATTTTTTATGATAGTTACATAGTATTCCATAGAAAAGATATCCATAATTTTTTGTGATCTATTTTAATAAGCTAGAATGAAACCAATTTATACAATGTACAATAAAATGTAATTTAACATGTTTATGTTTACAGATTTTTCAACTACGTGGCAGTTAGAAGCATAGTTACTGCTGTTAGCTAGATTGGATTGCCACCCATACATTTGCTGCTTACATCCCTTGTGACCCAGGATAAGTCAGAACGTTCTCTAAGCTTTATTCCTCTCTGGGGGGAATCCAGAGACACGGAGCACCTACCTAGAAGGTTTGTGGAGACCACCAAATTAGATCATTTGTGAAAAAAAGCTCATCATATCAGAAATGTTCAATAAACATTAGCTGTTAGTATTATAATCCCCAAGCAGAAAAAAAAATTCTTTGTCAGGCCATGTGTGTTAAGGAAAATAGGAGTCCTTCATCATAATCAGAGACTAAACTGGAGTTTGAAGAAGTACTTGATGTGACCCTCCAGTTTTCCCCACACCATTTATTGAAGAGACGGTGTTTTGACCTTTGTCAAACATATTCTTGCCTCATATGTCAACTATACTTTGATTAGAAAAATATACATAAATAGGGTTCTCTGGGTGGCTCAGTCAGTTAAGCATCCGACTCTTGATTGACTCAAGTGGCGATCTCATGGCTCGTGAGTTTGAACCCCACATCGGGCTCTGTGCTGACAGCATGAAGTCTGCTTAGGATTCTCTCTCTCCCTTTCTCTCTGCCCCTCCCCCCACTCTCCTCTCTCTCTTTCTCTCCTGCGTGTGTGTGCGCTCTCGCTTTCTCTCTCAAAAATAAATAAATATTAAAAAAAGAAAAAAATAAAGTTTCCCTATAAGACAAAAGAAAATTCTAAAGACAGAACGATAAACAAAGTACATTTAAAGACGCAGAACCATCAGTTAGATGAAAGTTAATAAACAATGCATTTTACTAAAAAAAGAGAAGCATTTGCATCATCTTTACATTGTCTAAGCACTGACTGATATGCCAGCAATAGTACAGGTGCTGTTAGGTGCCTCGGGTCGCTTAATTCATACAGAAGTTGACGACTGCCTTCTGTTCTTCTCTCCCTACTTGCAATGTTCTTGCACTGAGAGGCTGAGTCTATTTCTCACTCCCTTGTATCTGGCTAGACTGGCCCTAGCGATCTTTGTGGCCAATGGAACGCAGTGGGAGCAGCTTTCTGGGACTTCAGTGACCAAGTTATGAGAAACCTTAGAACATCCACTGTGAGTCCTCGAGAACGCTCTCACAGGGGGAAGGCAGCCATCAAGTGAGAAGTCCAAGTATTCTGGGCCCCCACGCTATAGGGAAGCCAGATTAATCATATTGGGGAGTCGCGGACAGAGATTCTTGACGAGTCTCCCATCATTTCAGCCGCCCCACTGATCCCAGACCAAGAATCACACCCTGGAATTGAGAAACTCACATCTCTCCAGCCCCAGCTGCCTTTGATTGCACCTGCTCCCGAATTTCTAAGTAAAAACTGCACAGCTGAGTTCAAACACCAAACCGTGCAAGATGGTAACAAAGTTTAAGATAACAACAAAGTTTAGGAGTGGTTTGTTACAGAACAGTAGAACATCTGAACAGACACACAGATAAACATGCCAAAGAAGGGGCACTCCAGGGCTCGGCTTTCCTCATCCTACTATTCTGTTTTTCCAGCTCAGTTTATTCACCAACGATGCAGTGGGTTTTGATCCAAACTACAGAATATCTGTCTTCCCTCATGCCAACCAGTAGCTTTACAAAATAATCAAAACGTGTTGTTCCCATTTGTTAATGCAAACACTTTCAAATGCTACTTCAGAAGAATTTTGTTTAGAAAAACTATGTACAGGTTAAATGGAAACTAATTTGACAATAAACTATTTGTAAAAAAAAAAAAAGAAAAGGAAAAACTATATACAGATTAAATAACTGTTATGTATACCAAAGGATGTAGCTGTGAGGGTTCTTATAATTCATTTGTATTATTTTAGCAACAAAATCATATAATAAAGGAGATGCTTTTAAACATCCTGTAGCCTGTTTCATTCACCAAATAGATACTTTGTCCCCCATTTAAAAAATGTATCCTTAATCTTGAAGTGAGAGATTATATATATTAGCACTACTAGGATTGTTGTTATTATTATTTAATTATCTGATAGGTGACATTATACTGAGAGGTTTTGCTCTGGTAGGGAAAAAAATGTTTAGTAAACTCAGAGCACCTGTCATTTTAAAAAGAAAGGTAAATAATAATCTTAACTCTAGCAGCTCCTGTAAGTCCTTTGCTATCGTATAAAAATTACTTTTAACTGACACTCTCTATCTCATTATAAAGGTAAGTATTATTTTGTATTTTACAGATCTTTTAGGGGCACCTGGGTAGTTCAGTAGGTTAAGTGTCTGGCTTCAGCTCAGGTCATAATCTCACGGTTCGTGAGTTCATGATAGGTTTTCTGTTGTTAGAGCCTGCTTCAGATCTTCTGTCCCATTCCATCCCTGCTCTCTCTCTCCACCCCTCCCTCTCTGTTTCCCAAAAATAAATAAAAACATTAAAAAAAAAAGATCTCTTAAATTAGGCACGCTGATGACAAACTATACACATTTTTGCACACCTCTGGCTTCAAGCTTTGTCTATTTGCTTTGCTAGCATCAAAACAATCTACTCTAAGAATTTCACTTCCACACCTTTCTTTGTAAGTTCACTTGGAATTTTTAAAAAATAAATTCCAATCAATCAGTCACTTTAGTAGTAACTTACAGTTATTCCATAAAAGATTTGTTTCACAATAAAGTCATCTATAGCTGAAATATTTTTTCTCCATTACATACATTCTTGAGTGTTTTAAAAAAAAGTTCATTCTGTATTTCATGTGGCAAATTCCATAAGGAAAAAAATGTTAGAAGCATCTGTACTTTTACCCAACTTTATAGCAAACCTCACACACCAACTAATTTCTTTTAACACTTGACTTTTCAAATCTTCAGCCAGGTTTTCTCTGTATCTTCTAGCAGAATCTGCTGACAAAGGAATACATTTTTATTTGTTGCCATATTGTTCTCTGCATAGTATTTCAGCTGTTTTTCTTGTTTTAGGAAGATTGAGTATTTTCCCCAATGACTTTCTTTGGGGGAGCTTTGCTAATAAGCAGTAAAACTCAAAATAGGCTTCTAAACATTTCACGAGAAGTTCAGTGAAATTTTGTCAAGTACTTCATTGGGGTAGTGCATGACTTTAAACACGGCTGAAAATATAGAGTCTTGTTTCCATGTTCTGGATGCTTAGTTTCCAAATGTCTTAAAAATTGTGCCTAATGGTGCCAGCTTTATTGGCTATCTTGTAGGTGATAGATTAAAAGGGAAAGAACCCAAGGTTGGGGGGTGGGGGAGGGGCAATTACAATGCTCTAAGCAGAGCTGAGAAAATTAAAATTGGGTGGCAGTTTCCAGGATAAAATCTCTGACAGTTCTAGATATTGTTATGTAAAATGTATGTGATCACAATAATAATTACTATCATCCTAGAAAAGGCATTTTGAGACTACAAGAAACAGGTCAACATAATTCAGATATTCACTCACTTTAGGATTATAAAGAAGGAAACAAAGAGGTAAAAGGTAATAATTTCTTTACTGAGGTCGCTGCAAAGCATGACCAAGCAGAGCAAGGGGCAAAGTATCCTAGGAAAGGTTTCAGAATGCTGTTCGCCTTTATCTAACACTTTCAGGGGTTCTTGCATCCACGGCACTTTCCCTTTCTGAACTTCTCAAAAAAAAAAACTCTGGTTTCTCTTCAGATTGTATAAATCTTTTGCCTTTTACTGAACTCCTCAAAAAAGCAAGCATGGAACATCGACGGCCCCTTACCCAGAAGTGTCCTCCTCACCCTTTTTCCTTGGCCCACCCGTCATCTCTTCCCTGGATCTCCCTTCTTACTTCAGTGGATACCCTGCCATCCTTCAGAGAATGTTCTCGTCTTCTGCTCTTCAAAGAGGGACCAAGCAGCGCGGGGCAGAGGGTTGGGGAGCAGTGAAGAGAAAAGACAACACAAGTGCTCTCCTTCGGAGCAGGGTAAGGGGAGGGCCTGGGGACTCTCTTGTATGATTTTCATTTTCCTTTGCATTGTACTAAATAGCACACATCCTTGGAGGTCACAACCTTGATCTTTCTTAAAGAAGACTGTGATTTAAGTAGCTGCGGGAGAATGAGGTGTGAGCATAAAAGAGGGTCAGTGGGGGACAGTAGCCTTGGATGTAGGGGAAAGCAAAGTGAGTTCACCTAAGAATTTCATCAGCTGGGTCTTTGGGGGTTGAAAATAATGTTTCTCAAATGAATATAACCAAAACTCTTCTCTCATTCTCTCTCTCTCTCTCTGTCCAAACTTCCTCCCTCCCTCCGTCTCTCTGTCTTTCTGCCTCTCTTTCTTCCTCAAGCAAGGAGAGAATCATAATCACCAGGGGAACAGGGAGGGGCTGGAGAGCTCCAAAGCGATACAGGTTGATAGAGTGAATTGTTTATGTGTCTGACTCCCCTCCTGGCCATCAGCTCTCTGTAGACAGAGATAGGCTTTTTCTTGTCTTTTATATTTACTCCTGGTGCCCAGCAGTAGTGGTGCTTAGACATGTAGATTCACTTAAAATTTTTTTTATCCTATAAATATAGAAAATTTTTTAAAGTGTTCTTTTTCCCCACCCCCGTAAGTACATGGATGAATGAATGAGAGGCATCTGAGTGGTTGTCTTCAGGAACAAGCACGTACCACCCGCCCAGGTTTGCCAGGCTTCCCGTTCCTTCCTGGCGCGTCTTCCTCGCTTTGGCAAAATCCACACTGCACAGGTACGTGGCTGCCCCACCCCATTGGTTCACAGCCAGAAGGAATAGTTCATTTCTTAACGATTACAGCCCCCCTCCCCGCATCCCTCTCCTCCAGCTCACACCCCTCCATACAGTCCCATCTACCCATCCGTCCCCACTTTTTCCTCCCTAATGAGCGTTTTCTTTATTAGGTAGATTTAGAGTCTTGCCCAGCTCGCTTCGTATTTCTAACCCACATTCCCTCCCTTCCTTCCTCTCTCTCCATTTCTTTTCAGGTTAATTTATCTGATTATATGCAACACACTGCAGCCATGTTAAGATACCAACTGAGTTTGCACTCGGAGGCTTGGAGGAAAGATTACCATTAAAACGTGACTTCCATCCACTCAGCTGAAATTACTATTGATTGCCAAAGAAAAATATTTGTGCTGTGAAGCTGGGAGCTATGATGTTGAACCATATTAACATAATGTTAGCATAGCTACGGGTGTTTAGTAGCACGCAATCAGATTTGAAATGAACGTTGATTATAGATGGAGATTAATGTTCACATATTCATAGGAACACAATGAGAAGAGCAATTTCCTTTCTACTACAGATCAATGGTTTCCCCATTCAATTATACAGCTGTAATAATTGCATTATGCTGAAATATTTCTTAATGGCTAATTTCTTTCCTTTTGTGTGTGTGTGTATGAGATCTTTTGTCAGTGATAGCTTCTGCAGCCCGAGGACAGCATAAGATGTTTTAATCACTGGTGTCGTTTTGCAAGCTTTGACCAAGCCAGTAATTTCCCCCTTGTCCCCCTTCTTTGCTACCCTCTCTTATTATCACCCAGAATCACTTCCTGGATGCCTCAAGTCTTGTTTTTTGTTTTTTCTTTCTTGTTTAGAGAGTGAAGACAAAACCCAGAAACCTACAGGGTCATGGATTGCTCACTCCTTTCTGCACATTTGCTGGGGAGAAATTGATGAAGACGCGGAAACATTATGCCTGGGATGCCCCTCGCTCAAAGCCTCTTGTTGTCTCCCTATTGAAATATAATTCTGGAGCCATTCAGTGATTAAAAAGCAAATGATAAAGCTAGTGTCTTCTTCAATACTCACAGTGACTCTTTGAGGACTGACGCAGCATGGAGGTTTATATTGTAAAGATAAAGCATCCATAAGACTGTGAGCCTGCCTTTTCTAATGATAATGATGTCTTCCTGCTGATATAGCTCAGAGGAAACCTAGCTGTGCTTTCTTCCCTAAATGAACACTGTCTTATGTTAGAGTCTTGACGTCCCTGCCTTATGCCCCTCTCTGCTGTCCTGATGGAGACGACCGGGCTTCCTCTCATCTGTTTTCCTGCATCCATGTGCATGACGCCTTGCTCCAACTTCGTTGAACCAAGTGTGAAATAGTGGAAAGAAAGTCAAATATAAAAATCTGTCTATCCATGGTGGCCCGAAGGGCGTTGTCCATTTTTGTGCCCTTTGACAAGTCATTGACAATTCATGGCCTCAATCTTTCCCTACTGGAAAGTAGAAAATTTAAACACCTAACTCACAAGGTCATGGCAAAGAAGGAATGAAACTGAACTTGAGCTGTGGTGAGTGTAGCAGAGCTTCAAGGAGCCAGCACAATCGAGCCAGAGATTGGCACGATCATCTGATGGGGCACTTCTATTATTTCTGCTTTACAAAAGAGGAAACTAAGGTGCAAGGAAGTCAAGCCGGCCTGTCTGAAGTTATACATCATGAGAGACGGAGCTTAGATTTGGAATTAGGCAGTCTGTCTCAAAGGTCATCTTCCTAACCACCAGGCTATCCCCCTGCATTAAAGTATTAAAGTAAGGGGGTGGGCTTCTTCCTTTTTTCTTTTTACCTATAAGTATAAAGATGAAATGGTATCATGTAAGCCAGCCAGAAATTTCAGGAATGCTTTGGTCTGGAATTTTAGGCTCATAGCAATTCCATCTCCATCTCTTTTGTCCATTTTAACTCTGCTGAGACTCCTCATAATCACCTTCCCTGATCATGTCATTCAAACATATATGCTCTAGCCTTTCTCAGGTCAGCAGGGAGGCAGTTAGCTAACAGATTTGCTTCATTCGCCAAACAATTGCATGCTCCATATTTCCAAGTCAAGCCTCTGTCCTGTTCATGCAGCTACTTCCCAATCTGTGTGGAGCCCCGCCTCTGCTGAGCTGCCCTCAACTCCCTTTGGTCTCTCAGTGGCTCTGCATGGCTCACCATCCATTCACTGCAGCCAGAACCCATGATGGAGACAGATGAAGCCATGCTGGAGGTCTTCCATAGGGATAGTCCCAGAGGTAAGATCGTCAAGGTCAAACCAGAGGGCATGGAGTCAGTCCAAATACCAAATGTCACGGATAGAGCTACACGTGGGAGTAAGGGCTAGGGAAGACCAGAGGCACGGGCCATCAAGACAGAGAAGGGGGGGGCGCCTGGGTGGCTTAGTCGGTTAAGCGTCCGACTTTCGCTTAGGTCATGATCTCGCGGTTCGTGGGTTCGAGCCCCGCGTCGGGCTCTGTGCTGACTGCCAGCTCAGAGCCTGGAGCCTGTTTCAGATTCTGTGACTCCCTCTCTCTCTGACCCTCCCCTGCTCACGCTGTTTCTCTCTCCTAGAAATAAATACATAAAACAAAAAAATTAAAAAAAAAAAAAAAAGACAGAGAAGAGGGGAAAGGCTGGCAGCTTAGCCCATAGGGGAACCTTGGAAGCGACAAGGTGTAGGCATGGAGTGGACCCACCCATTCATGCTGCCAATACTGGGTGTGTTCCTATCTTGTGCACCAGCACACCAAGCCTGGATTATTGACGGTACTAACATGTTGGCAAATAGAAACTTTTTTTTTTTAGTTTATTTATTTATTTTGAGGAAGAGAGAGAGAGAGTGCAAGAGCTGGGCAGGGGCAGAGAGACGGAGAGAGAGAGAATTCCAAGCAGGCTCCTCACTGGCAGCCCAGAGGCTGACATGGGGCTCTATCCTACGAATCATGAGATTAGACCTGACTGAAAACCAAGAGCTGGACACTTAACTGACCGAGCCACCCAGGCACCCCAAGAAACTTCTGATCCATCTCAGGATGGTAGGATTTATGGCTCTGGTGTTACAAAGGGTAGGAAGAGGTAGGCACGAGATGGCTGAGGGCATTTGGAGGGGGATAAAAGTTTTAAGCCTAGAGTTTCATGGTGTGAGGAATGTATGTGCCAAGCAACATAGAATGATCATGACCTAAGAGGTGTAGATCCATCTACAATGGATCCATAAAGCATTGCTAGAGATATTAGGATATTTGAGGACACAGCCCTAACATTTTACTGGACTACAGATGCAAGATCAATTCTAAATTTGTACTTTAAAAAAAAATTTTTTAATGTTTTTTATTTATTTTTGAGAAAGAGAGATAGAGCACGAGCAGGGGAGGGGCAGAGAGAGAGGAGGACACAGAATCTGAAGCAGGCTTTAGGCTTTGAGCGGTCAGCACAGAGCCCAACACGGGGCTTGAACCCATAAGCCATGAGATCGTGACTTGAGCCAAAGCCAGGCACTTAACTGACTGAGCCACCCAAGTGTCCCTTTTCTAAATTTATACTTGATCAAACAATCAGAATGCAAGAAGTGATCTTAAGTTTAGCTATCACCCTGCCAAAGCTACTCATTTAATGAGGAGGAAACTGAGTTTCAATATTATAACTGCTGTGTTATTTAAAATTTTTTTTAAAGTTGATTTATTTTTGAAAGAGAGAGAGAGTGACAGAGAGATACAGAGAGTGCAAGTGGGGAGGGACAGAGAGAGAAGGAGACACAGAATCTGAAGGAGATTCTAGGCTCTGAGCTGTCAGCACAGAGCTTGTTGTAGGGCTTGAATTCATGAACCATGAGATCATGACCTGAGCCAGATGCTTAACCGACTAAGCCACCTAGGCACCTCTCTCCTGTGTGATTTTAAGGCAATCAGTAGCAAACTTTTCTTAAAAAGCTAGAGCATAAATATTTCAGGCTTTGTGAACCATGCTATCTCTGCTGCAACTGCTTAGCTCTGTTGTACTGAAAAATCAGACACTGACAGTATATAATGAGAGTGGCTATGTCCCAATAAAACTTTATTTATAAAAACAAGTGGTGGGCTGGCTCTGGCCTGCAGAACATAGTTTACCAATCCCTTTCTTAAACCCTAACAATCTTTAAAAAATCATGTTAATAACATAATTTTAATAATACAATATATTATAACATATATTTTAACATATTGCAGATTACATATTCCATAATATACTTTAATAACACAATATAGTAAGAAAGATTACACCTGACTACTGACTATCTAAGATGTAGGCAATAATTGAAAGCACTCATTTCTGTTCTACGTCTGATAGGAAGTATCTGTCATTTAAGAGTTAACACATTAATCCCTGGTTATTTAGAAAGGTAATTTTCTATACATTTGCACAGCGGTATGGTATTTGACCTAAGGCTTGGTTTTCTGAATGCGGAAGCACATGGCATGACCATCAACTCGAAGAAAGCTAGGAGCAGTCAGCTTGACAACCCAAGGTCAGAGGTCATATCTGGAAAGGCACAGGTAACATTTAAGACTTTATTACAATTAAAGGGCAAATTACCTTTCTAATGATGTGCCTTCCTCCTACAGGCAGAGAGTAATTCATGAAGATATCTCACAAGATACAAGAAGCTTTTTATTTTATTTTATTTTTAAATGTTTATTTTTTTTTTGAGACAGAGAGAGATACAGTGTGAGCAGCAGAGGAACAGAGAGAGACGGAGACACAGAATCAAAAGCAGTCTCCAGTCTCTGAGCTGTCAGCAGAGCCTGATGTGAGGTTCGAGCCCATGAACTGCGAGATCAAGACCCAAGCTGAAGTTGGACACTTAACCAACTGAGCCACCCAGGTGCCCCCAGAAGCTTTTTAAAAAAGAGAGTCTTTTAGAGCTCGTTTGGGTTAAATACTATTTTTGTTGTTGTTGTTGTTGGTCTGTATTTCCTTTCGTTTTCTCCACGTCCAGCTATCTGTACTTTGATTTGGTCCACATGTCATTCCCAAGGCTGACATCATGATGACAAAAGCTTGGCTGTGAGTATTTCCCAGCTGATCAGCTGCTACAGAAGAACACAGCCAAACAGATATATGGCAGCAAGCTTTCTATAGCCAAGAGTGCTCAGAATATCACAGAATGCTCTTCCCTTCTTCCTATCATTTAGCTATCACTATCACACAGGAAGGAGCCTGCTTTTCCTCCTCGGCAGACACAGCCTAGCAGCCACACTGAGATAATGGATTTCACATGGAGTTTTCTGGGCTGTGGGCAAGAGGAAGGCTTGGGTTTAGGGTGAAGACCCTATCTTGGATTTTGGAGTGGATGTGTTCGGCTCTGTGCCCTAGGGCTACAACTAGCTGATTGGGGACCCCTTGTATCAGAAAACTTCGCTCCTGGCGTTATTTGCATTAAATGAGATAATAAATGTGAACCACTGAATCTGGTCCCTCAAACCTAATAGTACTGAAGAAATGACAGCTAAAGACAATATTATCATAGTTTTCATTGCGACTATTTTGTTAAAACTTTTGCACCTGCCTCTTCCCTGATCCTCCAATGTCAGGGTAGGAAACTCCTCTGGATTCGTCACCCATGGTTCCACACTGAAAGGATTCTCATGGAGTGCTTTCCCCTGCGTTTCCGTCTCTGAATCTGAGCCTCATCTGCCTCATTTCTTTTCAGAGTATGCTCCAGACACCCAAGTCTCACAAAGCATTGTCTTTTTTTCTTAATCAAAGAGTCCTTTCCTTCTGGCTGTGAGAGATTTAGTGTCAGCTAATCTTCCCCGAGTCTTTCTAAAGAGCCATGAGGTTGCCCTGGAATATGTGTGCTAGAGTCCTAACTCTATGCTTTGGGGGAAACTTCTCTGCAGAAGATCCAATTGGGTCTGAGGGACCCCCGTTTGGACTTGGAAGGTATTATTATTCCTATCAATAGACAGGAACAGAAATACCAGCTTGCAGAATACAAAGCATCCACTTGCAGCCCAGGCCACTTAATCCTGATGGCTCCCGGAGCCACGGGTACTGTCCCTGCCCTGTCTTACCTATGGGAGGCAGGAGAAATGATAGTTTGTTTGCACAGAGTTTCCCTGGCCCTTCTATTCAGTGGCTGGTACATCAGAAAGTCCCAAGTTCCCTGGGACTTCCTGGGGCAGCTCGCCATGGGACGTCTTCTCCTTAGGTTCAGCTGTGCCTTAGCATCTTAAAGCCCAAAGCTTTAACTATGAACATCATCACAAGCCAAGCCCTTTGTCTCTACCCCAAGCCGTGGGCATTGCATGTACAACATGTCGTGCATGATTTGAGTGATTTCCAAGAGTGCCTTTGTCTATGAGATTTAAACCATGGGTGAAAACCCAACTTCAATTACAAAGCAAATCCACTGTATTAAACGGCTGCTCTGCACCGAGCCCCAAGCAATGAACTGTGGAGGATACAAATCTATCATTCCCCAAAGTGCCCTCAAGTACTCATAATACGGCAGGAGTGGGAAAGCACTGCGTTTCATGGATTCTTTAGGTTTCAAGAGGCAGAATTGCTGCAGTCCCTGCGCGTAAAGGGCAGCTGACTCTGAGGTCAGGTTTCTCAGGTGCCAGCATTGCTGACATGGGGGCTGCGTGTTCTTTGCTGCAGGGTGTCACAGGGCGCTGGTGGCACCCCGGCCTCTCCTCACTAGATGCTGGGAGCTCTCTTCCCTCCCCCTCCGCCCCCTCCCCGCTGGTTGTGCTGACTCTGTCTGGATACTGCCCCCAGGCTCCTGGGAGCACTCCCCTGCTGGAGGACAGTACGGCTCAGGCTGCAAACAGGGATGACCGAACCAGACATCTGGGCCTGGGGCTGGGCCTCACGGGCTCCAGGACAGGGAATGGCCGCAGCCTCAGGAAGGGCAGGATCCCTGGAGCCTCCAGCACTTTCTCTGAAGTCCGCTCACTGCAGACTCAGCCTTATTTATTCTCTCCCCCCTCCCTGTTGGCCACCTTGCTCCCTTTTCATCATTTCCCAAACTCATGGCTTTGAATTACACATTCTTTCACTTTTGCTTCGGCTCCTGGGCTCCTGATCCCCTGTTGGTCATCTATTTTCCAATTCAGTTTCATAACAGGATGAACCCTATGGGCCTGTCCCTTCCCATCAGAGCCGGGGCTGGCTGCCCTTGGGGCAGGTGCACTTCGCTGAGCCCCTGGGGGCAGGATGGGACAGAGTCACGTGACACAGCTCCTTGGAGATGGTACACGGGCTGGCCAGTGTGCTTAGCACAAGCTGAGAGTCTGGCAGCATCGTGGGCACGACTAAGGCACACGTCAGTGAGGAAGGCACACTGGGGCATGCTATATGGCCTCCTCCTGTCATGCCCATTCATTGTCCTAGCAGTCGTGTGGGGCAGATAGGGCCACGCTGTGCCCCATGAGTCGAGAGAGGAACGAGCTGGAGGGGTCGGGTGAGGTGCCTAACGCCACATGCCTGGAAGAGGCAGGCTGGAATTCATGCCCGTGCTCTGTCTGCTTCAGGGCTCCATCCTGTGCACTTTCCACTTGGCTTCAGTAACGTAACCCCCTGGATGAAATCTGAATGTAGACGCTAGCCTGGAACAATGTCAGGAACAGGAAGAGAGGCAAGCTAAGAGCAACTATTAAAGCATAACTAAAAACGAATAGTACAGAATTAGAAACAAATTTCTTTTTCTTTTTTTAAATGTGTATTTATTTTTGAAAGAGAGAGAGAGAGAGGAGGGTAGGGGAGGGACAGAGAGAGACAGAGACACAGAATCCAAAGCAAGCTCAAGGCTCTGAGCTGTCAGCACAGAGCCTGATGTGGGGCTCAAACCCACGAACCGTGAAATCATGACCTGAGCTGAAGTCAGACGCTCAACTGACTGAGTCACCCAGGGGTCCCAGAAGCAATCTTGTCACCACGATCTCAGTGCCCTTTCACACCTCACTTTTTCTTCCCAATCATCTTTATGCAGAAATCATTATTTCTCTCTCTCTAGTTGAGAATTTGTCTCCCTCTATTACTTTTAGTAGAAACACTCCCCACTCTGGTATCAGACAAAAATAAACAAGTGTGTTTTCCATGATGTTACAGCTAACACATGCAAAACAGGTAATACATAGTAGGTGATCCAAAAATGGCATCTCTTTCTCTCCCCTGGGGCTGTGCAGTTCTAAATGGCTGAGTGTATCCATTTTCCAATCCATGGAGCCTGGCACAGAGACGGGAATAAGGATCGTGCAAATGAAATGAACTCTTACCAGATGCCATGTGCTGGTCTTGGAGACTAGTGTTTGCTGATTTCCTGAACCCTTATGGCTGCCTCTTACTGCATACTATTTTGGCTCAACTGACTGAACCACCCAGGTGCCCTTAGTCTGCTGTGACTCCCACAGGTTCCCCTGGGGGGGTGGGGAGGGCACCGAGTGGCTTCTCCACACTGGCTGGGGAGGGATACCTCTCCCCACAGGCCAGGGAGCCGGCATGCCTGGAGGAAAGGGCTGGAAGGTAGGAGGAGGCTGTGCTTGGGAAAGGGGCACCTTGAAGGCTAAAGTAAGCATACAGCCAGAGGAACTCTTGATGTGAGGATCTCCTGCACTTGCGTTTTCTTCTCCGCGCTGCCTCCTTTACAGAGCTCTGCATTCAGCATAAACCCACCTCCTGGCTCCTCACGCCCGTGGGCTGTGGGCCAGCTTCTTTTGCTAGCCTGTCCCTGGCCACCCCTAAGCTCTGCGCCTGTTCTACCAGACTGTTGTCCCTTGTCCCAACGAGATACCTTCCATTTCCCCTCTGGATTTTGGAAATGACATTTCCTTGACACAAGCGCTTTCTGCCCTGAATCCCTCTGCTGCTGTGGGTGACTCCCGATAACCAGTGTCTCAGCTGGGAGGTCAATACTTCCAGAGAGCCTGGTTCTGTCTATGTCTCCAGCAGCACTTGGATCTCCTCAAGGGAGGCAGCCAATGTCCTTAAATGAATCTCCCACTGGCGGAACTGCAACCCCCACGAGGTGGGAAGCCACATGGGGACAAGGACTTTGTTTCTTTTATTCACCCTTGCAGCCTCCATCTGGCCAGGTGTCTGGCCCACAGAAAATGCAGAATTCCTGTTTCTGAAGTACATGAGACACGGATGGTCCTGAGAATTACAAATCGTAACTTTTGGGGGAGCTTCTGGGATAGCAGTCGCATGGCATCCTGGGTAATCTCTTTGAAATGTAAATAGAGTCATGTGACACACTTAGTCAGACCTTGTGATGATCCTTGCAAGCTCCTCAGCATGGGACTCCTCTTGTGTGACTGGGTCCTGCTGCCCCCTCGCCCCCCCCCCCAATCCCCTTACTCACTAGGCTTTAGCCACACTGGTCTTCTTCCCATTTCTCAAGCACAACCTCATTCCTGCCTCTGGCCTCCTCCATTTACTTGGTCCCCCATCCCGTCTCATCACGGCTGCTCCTCCAGCTGAAATATCACCTCCTCGATTGGCTCTGCCCCACCCTCTTCCACCCTAAGCGCTTTCTAGCATATGGCCCTGTTTTATTGCCTTTCCAGAATTTATTATTTATTGTTTATATTTATGTATTGCTATCGGCACAGAGCCCGATGCGGGGCTCAAACTCACAAACTGTGTGATCATAACCTGAGCCAAAATCACGAGTCAGAGGCTTAACCTACTGTGCCATCCAGGTGCCCCTCCAGAATTTATTTTAACAGAAATAATCTTGTTCACATATTCTCTCTCTCTCTCTCTCTCTCCAGCTTTCATATCTTTTACCACTGGAATATCAACTCCCTGAAGAAAGGACCTTCTTATGTCTCATGGGGCCTAAAACAGTGTCTGGTACACAGTACATGCTCAATAAATATGGACTGAATGAGTGGATTTCCATGATCAATGTCTACATTGGTTGTTCTACTTATGAGGTTTGGATGGACTTGTTCTTGCTGTCCTACCAAGTCTTTATGATTCAAGGAGCTTATTTGAAGCAAGTTGCATCAGGAAAAGCGCTTAGCAAAATACTTACCACAGCTTTAGTGCTTAGTCTGTCTTCCAGGTCCCTCATGGGCATTACAGAGAGGTAACTTCTGACCTTGGAAAGAACACTAATCGACTCAGGATCCAACCTTGATCCCAGGATCCCAACTGCAAAGGGATATTCCAAACCCTTCTAAATCCCTATCACAGTGCCTGGCACACAGCAGGGACTCCATTAACGCTGGCTGTGCTGCAACTGCTATTGCCATTATCACACGTGCTGGCAAGTGACATCTTCCACAGCCTGTTCCTCCAGGTAGAGGTAGCAGATTGCCCCCACGGAGTGACTCAGTAACATGAGACATGCTCAGTAGAGGTGAAGAGAAGACTAGAAGGCAGGAAATGAAGGCCAAAGTGTGCAGTTTGGGGACTCCATTGAAGCAACATCCAGATGTCAGAATCTACCCAGAGAGGAGGGAGAAGTCATGCATAAGCTTTTCCCTTATTTTTATTTTTTTCTAAAAATTTTAAAAATATTTTTAAATGTTTTTATTCATTTTTGAGAGAAAGAGAGAGAGAGAAAGAGAGAAACAGAGCATCAGCAGGGGAGGGGCAGAAAGAGAGGGAGACACAGAATCGGAAGCAGGCTCCAGGCTCTGAGCCGTCAGCACAGAGCCTGACCTGGGGCCCAAATTCATGAATCACGAGATCATGACCTGAACCAAAGTTGGATGCTCAGCCAACTGAACCACCCAGGTGCCCCTTTCCCCTTATTTTTAAGCAGGTTATTTTTTTTTTTTCAGAATTTGTGTGATATGGCTTTGCGCTTCCTATAAATCAGTTATTACTGTTTACTTTGCACCCACTACTTAAAAAGCCTCAACTGCCCACATCTTGAAAGTCTCACATCAGTAGAAGCACCTGTCATGTTTAAAAGCCATGCATAGCTCAGGTGACATGCGGGGCTCCCTGGCGGATATCAGGCTGCATCTTGGAGAGCTTCTGGGAGCAGATACAGTGCCAGTGACTCCTGGCTGGATCCCTGTGCAAATGCATAGCTTCGCCTTCTCAGAGACCCTCCCCTGTACTAATGCCGCACTAGCAAACATTTAGTGAGTCTCCGCGATTCACCGTTTCCATGCTAGGCCCTGTCTCTGATGTTCGTCCATTTGTATTTTGGCACCCATCTTGTGGTACAGCTGCTGCTAATCTTATTATATTGCAGATAAATTAAATTTAAATAGATTATGTATTGGAGTTCACGCTATGTACCAGGCATCACGTGAAACCTGCCCCCACGTTGGGACTAAAGTATAATAATTCAGCATGAGTCTGTGGAGACCTGCTATAAGTCAGACCCTCTTCTCGGTATGAGGACAAGGAGATGCAGATAAATTACCGGCCTTTAAGAAGTCTTGGTTCAAGGGGAATCACAGCTTTGAGAAGGAGGGAACAGGCCAGGGATAATGCGTAAATAAGACGGCGATTTCCTAACCGCACTGACATTTCTCTTTAAGGTATGCTCATTGACCCGAATTCGGATTTATGTTAGTTTAAACAAGAATCTACCCAAATAGTTTTCTTTTTCAAGGCTAACCTAGCTGTGGTTTACTGCAACTCGTCTGGAGGATCTCACATGTTTAGGGCACCTTGCACAGTCCCTGGCCCACCATCCACACTTCATAAACACCAGCTTTCCCCCTTGTATCCTGGATGAAGATCGTGATGCTGATCTACCCATGCCCTGTGGAACCCGGGCCCTCTCTGGGCCTCTCAGGACAATGTTGTGGCTTTGGTTGACCCGTGGCAAGTGGGGGGCGGGGGCAGGGCCAGATTCTAACCAAGAGCCTCTGCAATCAGAGAATCACGTAACTTTACTTTAGTAGCTTTCCCCTCTACTGAATGTGATGCCTTCCAGCCTGAAATTTTCCAAAAACAGCAAACCTGCCCCAATTTCAAGGAAGTGCTTATATAGTCCCTTCCCTCACTAATGACTTTCTCAGATGGGCAAAGCCATATTCTGTGGGCATGAAAGGTAAGGAAAACGGGACAGCGAATGGAACCTTTACCTTGTTCCTTGTACTTTCGAATGTTATGATTTCCATCTTGGCAGCCATTGGGGAAATCCTATCCTTGGATGAGAGACCATGTGCATGAAGCTGAAGGAGGAAAATCTTTCAACTGAAGTTAGGGCAAGTAAAATCTTAGCAAAACGTTTCGTTGCTTTTCTCACCGGGGAAGGAGCTTGTGGGGACAAGCTCCCTCTTGAATGAAGGAGGCAGTGTTAGCTCAACCTCTGACTTCCCCTCCTTCCTTGGGAGATGAAACAAAAACCAACTCAAGTAACCTTGGAAATGATAACAATCCTGAAGACCTCTGCATTTTGTATTTGGGGGGAAATACACACACACACACACACACACACACACACACACACATAATAGTTTATTTATCTTTGACACAGAGAGAAAGAGAGTTTGCACATGTGCAGGGAGGGGCAGAGAGAGAGGGAGGCACAGAATCTCAAGCAGGCTCTGCATTGTTGGCACAGAGCCCTTTGGGGATCTCGAACTCACAAACCATGAGATCATGACCTGAGCTGAAACCAAGAGCTGGATGCTCAACCGACTGAGCCACTCAGGCATCCCTGGGAAAAAATATATTTTTAATGTGAAAAACGAAATTAACCAAGAACTACATGCAATGTTTACAAATAATTCTTCGATTATCTATCAGGTAAAGTTTGGTTCCATTCAGTGCCAATCATTTAAAATCTAGCTGAATTTCCTCACACAGTAAAAGCCATTAATGACATCCTCTCCCCCATAACCCCACAGGTTAGGTCAACCAGGGTTTGTCGACCTCTCAGCATCGGTGACATTTGGGGTCAGGTAATTTGTTGTGAGGAGTCATCCTGGGAATCATAGGATATTTTTTTTAATGTTTTTTTTTTTTAATTTCTGAGAGAGAGAGAGAGAGAGAGAGAGTGAGCGCATGAGCTGGGGAGGGTCAGAGAGAGAGGGAGACACAGAATTCCGAAACAGGCTTCAGGCTCTGAGCTGTCAGCGCAGAGCCTGATGCGGGGCCCGAACCCACAACTTGTGAGATCATGACCTGAGCCGAATTTGGATGCTCAACTGACTGAGCCACCCAGGCGCCCCAATCATAGGATATTTAACAACATCCCTGGACTCTATCCCTTAGATGCCAGAGGAATCTCCCCTTGCCCTATCTGTGACAACTAAAAAAATCTTCAGACATTGCCAATTGTCCTGTGGGGAGTTAAAATCACCCCAGATCAAGAAGCACTGAACATTTGATTTAGATCATTCAAAATGTTCAATCACAACATTTTTGTTCATTCCTTTGAGACACATGAAATAAAACCATTATTTCATTTACTGAAAACCTGTAACATGTTTAACACACTACCCACTATTAAAATCTAATTTATTGTAGTCTTTACAAATATATATCCTAAAAAAATTCATTATTTAGTATTGGGAGAGCACATTTCAGAGAAGCAGTTGCTAATCAAAGGAACAATCAGGCATTATTAAAAAGAAAGCCACAGTCCAAAATGGAATCAGTTATGCTAAGTCCCTATATCAGCACACCAAGACTTAATACATCATGTAACCACAGTTATCGACCCCCCACCCCGAAATGTGACCTTTAACCAGCCAACCTGGAGTTTCCTAGTGGTCAATACTAGGAGGTGATCCACTGATAGACCTTTACCCATTCCACTTAGGAGGGCTACCTTCCCTAAAACAACACATTCTTTGGCACCAATTTCCATTTTTCCACTCTCTGCCTTTACAAAACTTTCTTTTTCTGCAGCTTGATGAAGCTCTTTTCTATTTGCCAGAAGGGATGCTGCCTGATTCATGAATTGTTGAATAAAGCCAATGTGAGCTTTAAATTTACTCATATGAATTTTTTTATCTTTTTAACATTTTTATTCATTTTTGAGAGACAGAGAGTGAACAGAGGAGGGGTAGAAAGAGAGGGAGACACAGAATCCAAAGCAGGATCCAGGCTCTGAGCTGTCAGCACAGAGCCTGACAAGGGGCTTGAACCCATGAACTGTGAGATCGTGACCTGGGCCGAAGTTGGATGCTTAACTGAATGAGCCACCCAGGTGCCCCAAATTTACTCACATGATTTTTGATTTTTAACAGCATCAACAATGAACAATTGCTTTCGACTGATCATTTGAGTGTGTGTGTGTGTTATGTACCCAACAGTAATTAGAAGCTACTCTATAGAGATTTGAAAAAGAGAACCTACCTCATGCCAAAGATGATGTTGTGGGTCTGGTCTCTGCCCGTCATGTTCATGGATGACCTAATGAACAGCAGCTGATTAGGCACAGCTCATTCTCTGTCAGGCACCATGCTGAGAGCTTTCATAGCACTATCTCATGGCACCCTCCACACAGCCCTATGAGGTAACTGCTATTAACCCTACTTTACAAGGATGGATGCGTGTCTCAAAAGGTGACATGACTTGCCTAAGGTCATTTAGGCAGTTAAGAGGGTGAGCAGAGATTCAAATCCAAGTCTGACTCTTACCCACTCTTAATTCGTACATTTCACAGCCACCTTTGCAACACACATTAGCTGCCTTTCCCTGCGAGTCGATTAACTCCATTCTACTGTATCTGTTTATCACATGTGCTGAAAATTCCACCAGTGTGGTCTTACCAAATGGCAATACATCGAGTCCTGAAAAGAACGATCTTCTGAGTGTCAGGAGTATTTTCTCTTGGATCCGTCCAGGAGTGAAACTGTTAGCGGGTTGTACAATGGAGCCTTTGCTGTCAGACCAAACAATGACATCTATTAATCACATGAAAAGCAGGACCAAAAAAAAAAAAAAAAAGAAAAGAAAAGAAAAGAAAAAAGTTCTTTCCTGTGAACTGAGTCTTAAGGGTTTCATGGTTTGTATTTACCCCTCAGCTTAACAGAGCTGAGCTGCTGGGGTTTGGACCATTTGAGGCAGGGTGGGTTAGTGGCTGGGGATCTTGCATCCTTCATCACTGAAACTGAGGCAGAGGGCCAGGGGCCGAGGGAAGAAAGGAACAGGGGCTGGGAGAGTGAACTGGTCTCAGGGGGATGGAGTCCTGGGAGGCAGAACTGCAGACTGTACCCCTTAGGTGGGCTTCAGGCTCAGGTTCTAGTAACCTGGGCGGGGGGCATGATGTGGAGTCTGGCTTGTCTTTCTCAGAAGGAGCTCTGCATGTTACCCTCCCAGCTTCCCAATCGGGGTTGTGTTGGAGCATCACTTAATGACCTCTGAGGACGGGCAGGGCGCGTGGTCAGAGCACGATGACAGGGAACTGGGTGGAGGAGGCCGGAAGTCGCTTCTATCCTAGCCTGCAAAGCATCCCTCTTCCTTCATTCCAGTGAATAAAAATAAGAAAAAACTATGGGGCGCCTGGGTGGCTCAGTCAGTTAAGAGTCCGACTTTGGCTCAGGTCATGATCTCATGGTTTGTGGGTTTGAGTCCCTTGTCGGGCTCTGTGCTGACAGCTCAGAGCCTGGAGCCTGCTTCAGATTCTGTATCTCCCTCTTTCTCTGACCTTTCCCTGCTCATGCTGTCTCTCTCTCTCTCTCTCTCTCTCTCTCTCTCTCTCTCTCAAAAATAAATAAAACATTAAATTTTTTTTAAAAAAAGAATAAGAAAAAAAATAAAGAAACTTCTGGATCTGCAGCTTCTGTCACGCCGGGACTGTGTAAGTGGAGACATGCCCCACCCATTCAGATGTGACAGTTGTTAAGGAGGCTGATGGAGCTCAGGAGCCTCCCCGCAGCCTTGCAGGCAGGACCTGGAGCTCCCAATTTCCCCCATCTTCCTATTAAATCGAGTCGTGATCATAGGGTCTCCTTCTGAGCTCCTTTCTCCCTCGCCCTCTCTAACAACCTGAATTTGGCATGCTTCCCTTCCCCTTTAACCCTCACAAGCTAAAAATAATATCTTCTTGGAACCAGCCAAATAGTGTCAGTTGGAGGAGTTTAATTAGCGGGAGCGGGCAGGAGACAGCTCGGGCTCTCCCGGTCTGCTGCCTTCTCTCTGGGGAGCCGGAGCCAAGCGCAATTGGAAAATTCAGGTTCATGTGCCCACCAGACATGGGGTTTCTAACTTGCAGGAGTCTGTCTGGCAACCCAGCTGGTTTCATCTCTGCAAAACCAGGCAGGGGCCCGGGGAATTTGAGGGCAGGTGCATTAGGAGCATAGGACTAGGTGCTGGACCAGATTATGGGGGTCTGCATCCTGCCTCCCATTTGATGAGCTACCCGACCTCTCTATGCCTTGGCTTCCACATCTGTGAAACGGGGATAATCACAACACTCACTTCATGAGTCTCATAAAAGTCTAGATACCCCTGCACCACCATAGCTGACAAAATGTTGGCTTCTTCATCTTTTTATTTATTTTTAAAAATTGTATTTAAAATATTTTTTAAGTTTATTTATTTATTTGGGAGGGGGGTGCCTGTGCAGGGGAGGGGCAGAGAGAATGAGAGACAGAATCCCAGGCAGGCTGTGTGCCGTCCATCAGCGCAGAGACCAGTGCAGGGTTCGAATTCATGAACTGTGAGATTGTGACCTGAGCGGAGATCAAGAGTCAGATGCTTAGCTGACTGAACCACCCAGGTGCCCCCCTTCGTCTTTCTATTGATTGCCACCTAGGTTACAATAGCCCCTCAAGAAAAGTTTAAATCAAGTAATGTTGAAATGAACGTGGAAAACAGAAATTTACCTAATTTGCATATATGTCTGTTTATTTTTTGATGGAATTCAGTATATCCACAAAATCCTGAGTTATTGGACCTGGAAGACTCTCTAACATCCAGTCTCGTCAAGATTCCCCTTGAGGCAACAGCAGGAGAGGCTGGATAATCATGAGATAAGGTGAGGATAATACTGAGACCTTGCAGAGTACTTTATAGTTTATACATGGTTGGGTTTTTTTTAAAACAATGTCCCTGTCCTGCTCTTGGGTATCTCCTCAGGAGATAGATTAGGACCTCCCTGGCCATGGGGAAAGACTCACTGTTCTGTGGTAACTGACAGAGGTGGGGTCACCAACGGAGTCACGTGAAGAGCCTGGGTGTAGGGCTGGACTCCAGTGCATGACAGGGAATAATCCAAATCATTGTTGCCATTGCAGGGTAGTGAATACCCATCAGCTGTAGCTTCGGTGCTCAGAGAGCTGCACTGAATTGTGAGTGGTTTATCTGAGCAGAGTCGGGGATCATAGCCGGGTGGCACTGGTATACGGGCCAGCAGAGAGTATCTTGATAAAAGTGAGACTAAAGACAGTGGCTGGATGTGGAACGAAGGCTGGCTTGAGTCCTCTTGGAGACCGTATGTGGGAAGCAGGTTAGCGGGCAAAGTCCCAGCCAGAGACAAGGAGCTCACGGCAAGGCTCAAGTGTCAACTGGAGACATGTCAGCCTGGGTCCAAGTGGTAACCGCATCTCAGGCTCAACAGCAAGTAGAGAATTGATTCGCTCGTATTCATGGAACGGAATCTCGTCCGCACCATCTGGTCTTCCCGGAGTAGATGTAGTAACTGTCAGCTCCACTGTGCATGCTTAGAGAGAAAAATCATCTATGGACACAGACCTAGTAAGAAAAGTGAGGCTTTGAAATTAACTCCAAACTCCTGCGTCTCCCCCCACCTCACCCCAGACCATCACTTGACCCACATCAGGGGCTTCATTCATTCTTTTGGAAAACTCAATTTTTAGCAAGTCTAGCCTTAGTAAAACCTAGCCCTCTTTTCATATAACCTATTTGCTATTTTCTTTCTTTTTGCTGGTGCTAAACATTGAATCTTTGTCCACTCACATGTAACAGATCTTCCTATCTTTTTCTCTCCCTTTTATTCCCCTTAAGTTTTCTCCTTCCTCCCTCTTCTGCAAACCTTGGTGCTTAACATGACACTGTTTCTTATCGATATTGAGTCCGCGGATTAGCTGGACATTCTTGTTCTGTGGGTGATAGTATTTGGGCCTTGCTCTTGTGGCTGAAGTTAGCTGACAGGTTGGCAAGGGGCTGGCTGCTCACAATGACCTTACCTGGGATGGATAGGATGACTTGGGTCTTTCTTTGTGTCTCGTCCCCCGTTAGGCTAACCTTGACTTGTCCACACGGCACCCTCAGAGGTCTAAAAGAGAAAGCAGTAGTCCACAGGACTTTTGGAAGCATAGCTCAGAAGCAGCATATCATTTCATCTGTCTCATTCTACCGAGCAAAGGAAACCCCAAAGCCCACCTGGATTCAAGGGTTTTGGGACAATACTCGGCCTCTTTACGAGAGGAGTGGCAAAATCAGCTTAACAATAACCCACAACCCTCAGACCAACTAGGAGTGGCAAAATCACACTGCAAGGGGCATGGATACAGGGAGAAGAGTAATTGCAGCCATGTTTCTGTCAAATAATCTACCATCCCCACCCTTTTCTCTCTTCTGTTCTCTTAATAACAATCAATCATTAAATTAATTATTAGTATTTATTATAAAAGTGTTTATTATGATTTTTCTTATAATAAATAATTATTGAAATGATTATTAAAATAATTGTTAATGAGTTAGACACTAAGGAATCAATGCTAGGAAAGAAAATGCATGCTTCTTGCCCTCTTGTGGTTTACATTCTAGTGGGGAAGAGAAAGATTAATGAAACAAATAATGTGATTTTGAAGATGTTCCTAGTGCTGCTGAGATGAGGTACAGAGACTAGGAGGGGCTGAATGAGGGAACCTGACCTAGTCTTGTTCTTGACCTTCTCTAGAGGTGGGGAGCTCAGGGGAGGATTTCTCTCAGGAAATCATGATTGAGGGGAAACCTGGAAGACCAGGAGACAACTAGGTAAAGCTCAGGGTGGGTGCTTCCAGGTAAGGGAACAGCATGAGTAAACACCCATGGTCAAGTTCTAGACCAGAAGGAAGGCCAGCGTGGCTAGAGGAAAACGGTATGAGCTTCAGTGCTGCTGAAGAGGTAGCCATGGACAGACCTTGCAGGCCATCATGAGAAATTTGCTCATTATGCTAAAAACAATGGGAAACCATTAAATGGTTTTGTGTGCGGTGGGTGGATGGGAAGGGATGACGTCACTCTATAAAGCAATGGATAGAGATCAAATCTGACAGTCAGCAACTGAACAGATGCTGGAGAAAGAGAATGCATTTGCCAGTTGCTGAAATCTTTTGGAGACGTGGACAGTAGACTGGAAGTTGCATATGACAGGGATGTGAATCGGCAGCTAAGAAAGAGAGCCCTGAACGTCTTTCCCAAGCCCACAGCATCAGTCTGTACCAAAAATACTTGCTGCATCTGTTTTGCTAATATTTTATTTTAAAATTTGGAATATGTGGTTAAGAGCAGAGGATCTGAAACTAGACTGTCTGGGCTCACCCTGGGGACTGTGTATATTCTGTCTATAGGATCTTGGAGGCTGGTCACCATTTCTCTGCTGAAGTTTCCTCATCTGTGACACGGGGGCGATGATATTCCTGATGTCATGGATTTGTTAAGAGGAGAATTTATACATGTAAATTGCTTTTAAAAGGCTGAGAAATAACTGTAAGTTCTGATTGTCGTTAATATTTTTATTATGACTCTTATGTTTCTCTTTTCTATTTTTGATTTTGGAGCTATCCATCTTATAAAAGGATTTTAGAAGGTTGTACCCTCAGTTTTTGGGAAAAAACTGTGACTGAGTCAGTTATATAATATATGGGTTAGCTATTCTTTTTTTTTTTATTTCTTTTTATTTCTTTTTAAAAATTTTTAATTCTAGCATAGTTAATGTACAGTGTTATACTGGTTTCAGGTGAACAATATAGTGATTCAACTAGTGCATATATTACTCAGTGTTCATCATGGTATGTATGCTTTTAATCCCCTTCACCCATTTCACCCATTCCTCCCACCCACCTCCCCTCTGGTAAACATCAGTTTGTTCTCTCCAGTTAAGAGTCTGAGTTTTGGTTTTTATCTTTGTTTGTTTGGATTATCTATTTTCTAAAGGATAGTCATCTCTAAGACCAACTGACATTCATATTTCTTTTAACTGTATTTATTTATTGACTGATTGATTTCCAGTATATATTTATTTATTTTCATAGAGAGAGAGAGAAACCAGGAGAGGGGCAGAGAGAGAGAGAGAGAGAAGGGAGAGAGAGAATCCCAACCAGGCTCTGTTCTGTCAGCAAAGAGCCCGATGTTGGGCTCGAACTCATGAACCATTAAATCATGATCTAAGCCAAAATCAAGAGTCACACACTCAACTGAGCAGGCATCCCTTAACTATATTTAAAATGAAGTCCATTTTGTATAACTTTTCAGGATTATTGGAGTAAAATTGTTCATAATGTTCTTTTGAAATGCCTGCCTTGTATGTATTTATGTCTCTTTTTGTTTTTAACATATTCCTTTGTGCCTTCATGTTTTTTGTGCTTCATTAGTCTTGACAGATCTGTGCTTACTTTATTGATCATTCAGAAAATTAGCCTTCTGTTCCATTGATCTTGTTCTGTTTTCTATTTCATTATCTCCTCCTCTGATCTTTATTAATTCCCACTTCCTATTTTCTTTAATTTTAATATACTCCTTTCTAATATATTGCACTGAACATTTAGTCCACTAAGTTCCCACCTTCCTTTCTTTTTACTTTTTGTGTTTGAAGCTCCCCATTTCCCTTTAACACCTACTCCAGCTACTTCTCACAGATTTCTTTTGTGCTCCTTCATTTTCATTCAATTCAACTATTTCACCATTTCCATTTTTATCTATTCTTTGACTCTTTTATTTAGATCTTTTGAAAAATGTCAGATATGTAGATTGTTTTACTTGTTATTTGATCATTTATTTGTCTTTTAATTATATTGTTAACGGATAAAGTGAATTTATGGTATATTGATGACTTTGGTGTTTATTGTAAATTTTTTGGGGGGGAAGTGTCCTTTGTGTTTTTGAAAATGATTTCTAGGGGCACCTGGGTGGCTCAGTTGGTTAAGTGGCCAACTTCAGCTCGGGTCATGATCTCACAGTTTGTGACTTTGAGCCCTGTGTCAGGTTCTGGGCTGACAGCTCAGAGCCTAGAGCCTGTTTTGGATTCTGCATCTCCTTCTCTCTCTACCCTCCCATTCTCATGCTCTGTCTCTCTATCTCTCAAAAATAAATAAACGTTTAAAAAATTAATAAGAAGAAAAGAAAATGATTTCTATTCTCCATCTTCCACCTTCTCAGTTCTCTCTTCAGCTGCATCTAACCTCCTCTTGAATTCATTTATTCATTTTTTGAACTTCTAACGAGCTACTTATTATTATTTCTAGCAATTCTAGTTCATTCTATTTTGAATTCATCTGTTTTTAATAGAGTTCTGTTATTTTAAAACTATCTGTGGTTATTCATTTTCAATATTTATTCATTTTAAATATTTAAATATTTCCACTAAAAATAAATATTTCCACATTATTCTATTATATCTAGTTCTTGGGTTGCTAAGCTGTTTTGTTTGTTTTTTTGATAATCAAGATTTTGGATCTCATATTTTCCTTATTGTTTTTTTTCTTTCTGACATTGAGTTCATCTTCAGAATGGATTAATTATCCAGCAGAACTTCTGCATGTCCTGCCTTATGAAATTACTGCTAACATGTAATTTTGAGATTGTTTACGATGAGGGTGGCCAGTAGAAACCACAGGGGTTTTAGTGACCAGGAGCCAGTTTTCAGGCTAATTTCTGGGTTTGCTGTTCCTGTACCTTTCAACCACTTTAAAGTTGGACCACATATTTATTCCTGGTATGAGCCTGGAGCTTTTCTTTATTTGCCAACAACTTTTCTTTCTCTTGAATAAAAGCCCAAGACATAAGGCTAATTTTGTTCTGGGCTGATGGACAGCGCTTTCATAATCCATGAGTACAAGGCAGGATTTGAATTCCAGCTGCCCCCCTTTGTATTGTCTTTGGACAGGCATTAGATTCTCAGCATCCAGATCCTAGGATGTATGCCTCTTCTAATACCTGACGGTTGTCACTGAATCACCCTTTGGATTAGTGTTTGGCATCGATTTCTTTTTTCCTTTCTTGCACATGGAGATCTCTCTTGTTTTATTTTGATTTAATTTTTACCACCTTATCCAGAATTTTGATGGGCTTAAAGTATGAAATGGGACAAAGTACATCAGTTTAGTTGTCATGTTGCAAAAAGTCAGCTTCAGATATTTCCACAGTAATATTTAATGCAGGAAAACAAAAAGACATTGTCACAAAAGTTCTAAAATAACTGAAGCATGAGCAATGCATTGGACCCAGCTTGCATTGGCTTTCCAAGAGTGGATTTTCAAAATTTTCAGATATTACCAGCAAGTTGTTAAACAGACATTATTTTAAATTAAATTATGAAATGTTGTAATTAAATATTTTTTTAAAAATAGAATTATTACTCAAGACACTACTTCTTAAGTATTTTAGTAGATTTTACTATTATCTGTGATCATGAGGCTATTTATGTCTATTTTTTCTATGAAGTGCAGATATTATATAATGTAATATAATGATATGCCTCTGAGCACCTCCTCCCAAATCTGCCTTCAGTGACATCATGTTGGTAGCTCGGTGTGGAATTATTCACCCCAGGAGCATCAGCAAATGTTAAGATCAGGTCTTTCTGTTTCTCTGCAGAGTCACTTAAACATTTACTGAGAAATTACTAGACCCAAAAATATTGTAGCAACTAATGTATGAAAGCAACATATATACATTCTCGGGGCGCCTGGGTGGCTTAGTGGGTTAAGCGTCCGACTTTTGCTTAGGTCATGATCTCGCGGTTCGTGGGTTCGAGCCCCGCGTCGGGCTCTGTGCTGACTGCCAGCTCAGAGCCTGGAGCCTATTTCAGTCTGTGACTCCCTCTCTCTCTGACCCTCCCCTGCTCACGCTGTCTCTCTCTCTCTCTCCTAGAAATAAATAAAACATTAAAAAAAAATTAAAAAATAAAAAAAGCAACATATATACATTCTCAAATAAGAAATAGTTCAGGGAATAGGGCACCCATCAGTATATTTTGGAAAATAAAGTCAATGATAAAATCAAGGCAATGACGGGAATGTGAATTGAATTGAAAACAAAATGAAATGAAATATGAATTGGAAACAGAATATTGAGAACTAGAAAGGAAATAAAGGTTGATGAGTATAAAATAAATTCAAGCTTAGAAATAAAGAAAAACAATTTTAATAATTAGTTTACAGCATAGAATTTAATGTTACAAACATTGTCATCATTTAAAGAATGATAAATATAACAGAAATAGGAGGTTGGGTAAATGAGATGGCAGAAGTATTTTCTCATTTTTGAATTTACTTATCTTTTAAAGCAAAAAGGAATTTAATATCATTCAATGAGAATATCATTTAAAAATAACCACCCCAGGAGTGTCTGGGTGGCTCAGTCAGTTAAGCGTCCAACTTCGGCTCAGGTCGTGATCTCACGATTTGTGGGGTCCAGCCCTGCATCATGCTCTGTGCTGACAGCTTAGAGCCTGGAGCCTGCTTCGGATTCTGTGCCTCCCTCTCTCCCTGCCCCTCTCCTGTTCACATTCTGTTTCTCTCTCTCTCTCTCTCAAAAATAAATAAACATTAAAAATATAATAAAAATAACCACCTCACCAAAAAACTTATAATGGTAACATATTAAAAGTTCTCCACCTATGATTGAGATAACGATAATGATGACTACTTTCATACTTTTATTTCACATCAGTGATGTAGCTCCTGTCCAGGGTGCCAACATGAGATAAGGATGGGAAGATGAATTAAAACTGTCATTATTTGTAGGCAATGTGGATATCTGTGGACTACTAGTCTGGTTCATTTCTAGGGCTCTTCAGTGGACAGAACTATGATGCACTAACATTTTATATGTATTTTATAAAATTAACATTTTATCTTATACTCTTTTAAGTTAAAATGCTTCACAAGCTCTCTCTCTCTTTTTTTTTTTTGAGAGAGAGAGAGAGGGAGAGACAGCATGTGTGTGCAAGCAAGGGAAGGGCAGAGGGAGAGAGGGAATATTTTCATTTTTAAAGTTTATTTCTTTTGAGAGAGGGAAAGACAGAGAGAGAGAAAATCTCATGCAGGTTCTGAGCTGTCCGTGCAGAGCCTGATGTGGGGCTCGATCTCACAAATGGTGAATTATAACCGGAGCTGAAATCAAGAGTCAGCCACTTAACCAACTGAGCCCCGTAGGCCTCCTCAAGGATTCATATTGTTAATCACAATTTATATGCAGGGTTACATGGTTCGTTTGATTCCTCTAGGTTACTTCCATATGTCATTTATTCCACACCAGTGATTCCAGTGCTCAAGGAGAGATGGATGCTAGAATTTGAATATCCAACAATTACTCATTTACTTTATCCCACGTGGTACTTAGGACAGTCTCGGAATACTCATACCAATACTTTACCTGTGTGATTACTGCAAAACACTAAAAATGTTAGCCTTCCTCCATTCTTCTTTTTTGAAAATAGTGGTATTTTGTCTACATGGCCAGTGTTTATAACCATTATATATTGTTCCCTCTTCGAACTCTTCTAAAATTTTAGTTGTAAATGTAACTTCATTGCTCACCATCAATCCTTATGTCAATATCTTTATGATAATTTCATTTGTCTGAAGTTTGCTTTTGAGTAGATTTCTTGGAAACAGTGCTTGGGAAGAGCATTACCTGAGTTCTTAAATGCAATAGTAGCTTGCATCTAGCTTTTATGTGTAGTCTGTACAGATACAAAATTCTTAGCTTACTTTTTCCCTTGAGTATCTCAAATACATACGTGTTAGTCCATGCCTTTGTTTCTGACATAAAGCATTGTGAAAAAGCTTAATATTCTTTTTGTTATAAGAATTCTATATTTTTGCCTAGATGTCAAAAAGATTGCTTATTTTTCTTTTAGGTCCAGCAATTTTACTAGAATATGTTTCTGTGCTGAATTTTCTGAGTCAATATTCTCAGGTATGTGCTGTGCCTTTTTAGTATGTAGTTTTGATTTACAGTGTATATTTTATTGTGAAATATCTTATGTATTTTAATTTATAGGAAAGTTTTTCTCAATTATTGTCTTTATTTTTCTTCCATTCTTTTGTTTCATTTTTCTTTTTCAGGGATTACTATTATACAATTGTTGAGTCTTCTTTGCCTGTATTCAGTATTTGTTGCTTTTGCTTTGATCATTTTATGTCCTCTTGATTTTTTTCATGAAGAAAATCTGTTTTCTCACTTTGTATCCCTGTAAACCTTTATCTACTATTTGCAATTGTATGCTTTCTGTTTTAGGCTTCGATTTGGAAATGATTTGTCTTTTATTTACAATTCTTTTCTGAGTTCCTTCCCATTTCATTTCTGACATTTTTTTTCCTAATTGTGATATATTGTTGGTCTTTCATTTACTTTCAAATGTCTTCTAGCTCAGGGGCACCTGGGTGGCTCACTCCGTTAAATGTCTGACTCTTGATTTTGGTTCAGGTCATGATCTCATGGTTTCATGAGTTCAATCCCTGAGTCAGTCTCTGCACTGATAGTGCAGAGCCTGCTTGAGCTTCTCTCTCTCTCTCTCTCTCTCCCTCCCCCTCCCCCTCCCCAACTCACACTGTCTCTGTCTCACTCAAAACAAATAAATAAACTTAACATTTTTAAAAAAGTATCTTTGGGGCACATGGGTGGCTCAGTCAGTTAAGTATTCAACTTCTGCTCAGGTCATGATCTCACAGTTTGTGAGCTCAAGCCCCACGTTGGGCTCTATGCTGACAGCTCAGAGCCTGGAGGTTACTTCGGATTCTGTGTCTCATTCTCTCTCTCTCTCTGCCCCCACCCCACCACTTGTGCTATGTCTCTCTCTCTCTGTCTCTCAAAAGTAAATACATGTAAAAAAAAAAAAAAAAGGTTATTTTAAGTATCTTTGAGCCCATTGAGGAATACTTGGTCTTTGCTGTGATCATGACATTTTTGGGTCTTCTGTTGACATTTGTTGTCTTTAGGAAGTTAGTTTCTTATGCTCTTTTAATCCTTGCCCATTTTTAGGTGAACCTAGTTTTCATGAACTTCTAGAGGGAGTCATGGTTCATAATAGTTTTTCTAATTTCCAAGCTCCATTTCTGTTGTTACAACATACGTCAGCTTGATCACTAATATCTATCCCTTGGCCCTGTTCATCTTCTCTACTTTTATCTGAAACTTGCATTTTCTTTATCCTAATTGTCTCTGATCTGCTTGGTGAGGATTGCATGCCACACGTTGTTCTAGATTGGCTAGTGTTGAGAACTGCTAATGTCCAGGATTCTTCAGACCTTACCTGCAGACATTGCCCTCCTGCTTCTTATGCTCACACACTGTTGGGGTCAGCAACACCCACAACTCACTGTACTTTTCAGCGACTCCCTGGTGGTCCTTTTTGGGTTCTCCTCTTCTCTGGTTTTGTCAAATCTTCTCTGTTTCTTTTCTCTTTTTCTTCCCACACTGATGGTGATACCACTCGACAGTTGTATCTACCTGTGTTGTGCCATCGATTTTTATTTTGTGTTTCATGGGGATACCTGGCCACTTGATTAGGTTATGTATCAGAGGCTTCTGATTTTGTTATATAGCTTCACTGTCTTTATATGGGATTCAGGTAGATTTAAAATATTATGAGGGAACCTGGCTGGTTCAGTCAGTTAAACATCTGACTTGAGCTCAGGTCATGATCTCACGGCTTGTGAGTTTGAGTCCCAAGTTGGGCTTTCTGCTGTCAGCATGGAGCCTGCTTCAGATCCTCTGTCTCCCTCTCTCTCTCTCTGCCCCTCCCTGGCTTGTACTCTCTCTCGCTCTCAAAATAAATAATAAACATTAAAAAATATATATTATGCCTCTGTCACCACCAATTTTCCAGACTCCACTAGCACATTAGTTAATAATTAATAATTAAATGTTAGTTAATATATAACTAATTAATTATTTATTTTANAATTAATATATAAGTAATAAATTACTGTGATCCCAATAAAAATAATTAATATGTAAGTAATTAATTAAGTAATTCTAATAAAAATAATGTTTAAATAATAATATTTTAAAACACCAATAAGATTTGAAAAGACATTTTAAAATGTCCTCACCTTTCTTAGAAAACTTAGAGGGTCATTTTCAACATTCTTTAAGAAATCTGTCTTAAAATAGGAACAAGCATCATAGTTAATAGTGCAATATCAAAATCCCTTCCATACAACAAGGAGAATTATAGCTATTCCTGCTGTTGATATAATTAGTAGTAATATTAGCAGATGTATTAATCCTACCTTTCAGGAACACAGGAGTCAGTTCTAGCATTACAAGATTAATTACAAGTTAAATCCCAGAACCTAGCTAATAGTGGGCAAGTGTAATCGGTCTATTTGTCATCCTGGTCTGGTTTGTCTCAGGCTAAACAGGTCAGAGAAGTCAGGTGCAGGTGTGTCATTATAATTACAGCTAGTAGAGGCTGAAAAATGTCAGAGCTCACACTCTGAGTTTTATTCCACAGATTCAATAAAAAACATTAACTGGTGCCTGATTCAGAGCCCATTTTGATGTCTGTTTTTTCGCTGGTTTCCACAGTTTCAGAAAATAGAGACATTTGTTAAGAGTGGTTGTTTATTTTTATTTCAGGAAATAAAAATAAATAAAAAGATCATGAGGCTTTAAAGCACATTTGTAGAGCTATGTCTTAGGTTCTAAAATAATTCCAAATGCCTCTTAAGGAAAAGTTCATTAGGAGCTTAAAATATAAAACTTTTAGTATTTTCAACAAGTGACCAAAAAAAAAAAAAAAAAGAAAAGAAATGGCAGTTCCATATGAGAATCAATGAAGGGAAAACATTTCTTAATTAACACGGGCGAAACTATTTTGGCTGGGTTCGCTGGCTTCCTCTGGCCATGGCAGGAGGCTGGGAATACTGCCGGCTGACATGTCAATCCGAGTGTGGACTCTGATCTGGTGTCAGAATGTTGGCTTAGAGGTCAGAGAGAGATTTGCCATTTACCGAAGCGGACATCGAGTACTTATTCACACAGTTTTTTCCACCTCTGCTTCCTCCTGCCAAAATGCCGTATCAGAAATAGTTGAAAGGATGGAAGGTGCTCAACCTGGGGAAGAGAAAACACAAGACAAGAATAAGAGGCCATGAGCTCTGTATTCAGTTAATTGAAAGGTTGTTATGGGGAGAGAAAGTTGTTTGGCATCATTCCAGAGGGAACGGCTACAATCAATCCACGTTGCATCTGAGTGAATTTCAGGAGCTGGAGGAAGCCAGCCCCCTCACCCCCCACTTCACACTCCCCGCATACATCCCATTCCCTCCCACTCAGATTTATTCCCAGAATCAGGTGCTTATTCCAGGAAAGAACTCTCCCACAAATTCATATGCTCCTTCCCCTGCAGTTTCCTTTTAAGCAATGGAGGTTTTGTTGGGGGCAAATTAAAGGGATAAATACGTGTTTTGGTTTAAAAGATGGATGGTTTTGCACCAAAGAAAGTATCAAGTGTGATGAAGTAACTTTCACATTGGAATGCTTACTTGGGGGATATAATTCCGCTGCACCTGGCCTTCCCTTTGAATTAATGAAAGCCAAATGACCAAAGGACAAAGCTTCTTCTTTAAAACAAATGGAAGCACCTTGGTGTTAAGAGTCAACCAGACTAATTATATATAACCACAAATAACTTGCCTTCAAAGGTACCCTCAGAGACGGGACATGGCCAATGGGGAGGTTTAAGGAGGATGGGAGGCCGGGGGCAGATAGTGTTTCAATTGATTCCATCCAGAAATCTAAAGACATGCAATCCAGGCTTAGTCATCTGATCAGTTTGGCTCTAACCTGTTGTCAGAAGTAAAAAAATAAATAAATAGAAAGTACATACATTTGAAAAGACTTGGACCGATCTCTTTCTTGGGTCAAATGTTCTGGCTCTGCACCACCAGGCATGCTGAAGGGCAGATTCCTTTAATTGGCAGGACTTCCACTCAGCTGTCCTGTCTCTATGCAGCTGGGGTGGTGGCCAAGGGAGTGGAGAGCTGGAAGATTCTGGTGGAATGGGGTCTCAGAAACTAGGTCAATTCAGCCCAAAGGGACATTGCTACTCAAAGGGAATGAGGAGTCACACAGTCATTGCCGAAACTCTCCTTTTGCGATAGGGTGGGGATACCTCTTTAAAAAATCTGAGAATCGTAGGCTGGTTTAGCACTAATAGAATGTGCTAATCATTCATGATTTAGGCCCCTTTTGTTCTTCATTAGTCTTCTGCAGATCTGCTCCTTTGGCATAAAGCAATAAACTTGAAGACACACCATCCACCTGTGACCACTCACCTGCATGGTCCCAATGGATAAGAATTGTACTATTTTGTCCACCGCTGTATACCCAGTTTTTAGCAACGCCTTTAGCACACATTTTTAAGCCAATATTTGTTAAGGAAAGAAAAAAAAACCAATGAAAATAAAAGAGTGACAGGGAAAGAGAGAGAGAGCCCCTCTGCTCACTTTATGATCTTGAGGGATGAATTTTATCATCCAAGGGATTCTTCATATTCATTCCCATTGCGAGAGAGAACAATCAGAAGGAAGATTTGGGGATCAGAGATTAGTTAGCACGGACTGATCGCTATTGGTGGAACAAGGAAGTCCTTATTGTCAAAGCAGGGTAGAGAGATTAAAAGGTCACGTTCAATAGTCAAGGTTTTCAGTTGAATCAAAGAGCTCAGATTGGTTTCTAGGGCTCAAGGATTAGAAGATTGTGAGGGGTCAAAAGTATTAAGCCAGATGGGCATACTCAGGAGAGAACCTATTATAGGCCGGAACCAGAAAGTCCCAAGTTCAAAACTGACTCCAATATTTAACATCTGCATACATTTTTAAACTTCTTTTAAAATTTATTTCTGAGAGAGAGAGAGAGAGAGAGCGTGAGCAGGGGAGGGTCAGAGAGAGGGGAAGATACAGAATCTGAAGCAGGCTCCAGGCTCTGAGCTGGCGGTCAGCACAGATACAGGGCTCGAACCCACGAACGGTGAGATCATGACCTGAACTGAAGTCGGACACTTAACCGACTGAGCCAGCCAGGTGCCCCCATCTGCATACATTTTTTGAGCAAGTTACTTTTAATGTCAGTCCTCACTCTAAAACAGTGATAAAAATGCTGACACCAAGAGGTCTTTGACTTTTTTCCTTCTTTTCTTTGCTTTTCTTTCCCCTCTGCTTCCATCTTTTCTTGCCTCTTCCTATCCAGAAACTACTATTCACCTTCCTGTTTAATATGATCCCACTTATCAGACATCTTTGCATCTAAAAACTCTCTTATGAGCATGGCTTTTCAGAGTCTCCAAGAATACTGAAAGTTGCCTTCTGCTTCTGCTAGACTACGGCATGCAGGAAAACAACTAGAACAGCTAAACAGAAGCTTTTTTTTTTTTTTTTAAGTCGAAGAATCACAGCAAGTGCTAACATCCCAGAGAGGAAATAAACTCAGAGCAGGGTACTAGCGATCTGAATAGGTAGCCAGGTGGCTGAAAGGAAGACCCGGGCTTCTTATAACCCCATGGTACTGTAGGAACACAGTCTGGATTCCAGGACTCGTCAAGAATGGGAGCTCTTAAGGACACCTCACTATGGTCTGTTTTGGCATGTGGAGGCGCAGCACTCCAGGAGTAAGGGTAAACCAGGAAAATAAGATTCACTCCTTGCACAGGTTAAAGTCTACCTTTTATTTATTTTTTTAATGTTAATTTATTTTTGAGAGACAGAGTGAGACAGAGCATGAGTGGAGGAGAGGAAGAGAGAGAAGGAGACACAGAATCAGAAGCAGGCTCCAGGCTCTGAGCAAACGTTCAGCATAGAGCCTGATGCGGGGCTCGATCTCACAAACCGTGAGATCAAGACCTGAGCCGAAGTCAGACGCTTAACTGACTGAACCACCCAGGCGCCCCTGAAGTCTTATCTTTTAAATGCTCTCAATGCCGTGAACTAGATTAAGGTACCTGTAACAGCAACTCCTTGTATGTCGTTGTCCAGAACTGGGCCACGTGGCAGGCCAATCTCAGGCAAAAGGAAATAGGATTTCCATGTTTGGTGTTGAAACAATGATTCTTTTAGCAAGAGAGAGGAGTGAATGGTTAATGATAAGCAACCAGTAGATTATGTTGTCATCATCATCATCATCATCATCAGATATCATTCACGGATCATAGTAAACTATGTGCCAGCCATTTCTATAAGCTCAACAGGCACAGCCATTAAATTACCATACCACAAGGTAGGTCTCTATTTAACGGAAGAGGAAAAATTAAAGATCAGAGAGGCTAATGTACCACACCCAGGATTTGAACCCAACTCATTGCCCTGACTTACTAAGCACTCACTGTGCACTATTTAATTATTCTGGACACTGGAGATGTAGAATCTCTTCCCTCTAGGAGCTCCAGGTTCAATTGTCCAGAGAGAATCAAGAGCAGATAAGCCAATTTACTTTTTGATGGACCTTACCTCATGCTGATGGCTCTGCCTTGAAAAAGTGTGCCTGCTTTGGTACAAACGTGAAAAGCATCTCTGGGCCTCACATACTTCCTGATGATTCCCCTTGTCCTGACTCCACCACGGTCAATTTGCAAAATATAAGCCCCCAATTCTAAATACTCCCAGGTGCAATTGCCCAAGTGTGAGGAGAGCTTTCCCACGAAAAGGATGCTAATCTTGTGCTTAGAGTTGCTTAATCTTTGTGCTTTGTGGAATTACTGGCAACAGTGTAAGGTTAGCTTTGGAAATACAAACATAATTTTTCTTTCTCACAAGTTTTCCCTGGACCCATGGTGGACTCACATCATTTTTTTTTGTTTTAATTTTAGCACTCACAGAAAAGTTTTTGAGGACTCACTTTGTTCTTAATAACTCATTGCACACTCTATAAAGGTAATTTTATTGAACAAGATACTGGGAAATATGTGTTATGTGCTCCATTGTACAATGTAAAAAAAGCTTTAGAATACATTTTATAGAGCCTCGGGTGGCCCTATTATAAGCAGATTCATAAATCTTCTAGGTCAGGGAAACAAAATGGAGGTGGAGTCTTGACATGTTAGCATCTACACTGAAGTAGAGTAGCGAATCAAAGGTCATGTGAACACCTAGCCACCGAAAACCAGTCCCCCCAAGAAGCCCTGAGGTCGAGCTTTCCATGTCTTGCTTGGGGAATCCAAAGAAGAGCTCATGGGATTTGATGGTGATGTACTTGAGATCATTTTGAAGGTCATGCTGGAGAATGGGCCACTAGTTCAAACCATGTCTTGGCGTGGTTATTCACTCATCCATCTTTTCAATGTCATCTTCCCTCCACTGAAGACCCCACAGGGCTGGGTTTGGCCTCACACAGCTAGGAGAGACATGCCACCCAATGGCTCTTTACTTGACACCTGTGTTCTCCACCTCCTGGTTTACTTAACTGTGGCTACTTTTTACATTAATAGCCGCTTACACTTCCCAGTGATCCTTGTTGCCTTGGCAAAAGCCATCCGCTCTATTCTCTGACCCCAAGGCAAACTATCATATTTGACACTATTTTTTGCTGGGTAATCGCAACTTGTGAAAAACAGTTAATTAAATAGGCTAAGCTGTTATATTAAGAACAGAAATGAAAATATTGGCATGCTGCTAACCTGTTGCTTCTGGAATAACAGCATCAAGGCAACCCAGGTAGAGATAAATATAGAAGGAATGTGGGAAAAACTGGAAATATAGGTTCTCTGTTCATGCATAGGCTCTTTTCATCTCCGGAGAAATATTTTCATAAGAGGAAGAACCCACAAGGTGCAATAGCCCTTCTTCATTTGCCTAGGTGTGTGAGCACCTTATCGGCACCTCCGCCACGTCCCGGTTCCCAGGGAGGCACGGTCAAGTCCAGCCTCGGGTTCACGTTGTCTTCCTCCTGTTGAGACGCTGGAGGAAGGGCCGGCCCCTAGGAGGGCAGCCCAGCTAAGCCTCACACCCTTAGTCACACAGCCAGAATCACACATTTGCAAGCCTTCAAAATACCACTTAATAGGACCTTCGTGTCCCTTCGAGCCAGCCGAAGGGAAAGTGCCGCAGAAATGCTTGGCTGGCAGGGCTGAGTTTATACAGATGGAAGAGTTAGCAGAAACCACAGAAGAAATACCAGCAACCAACCCATTTCACACTTCTGAAAAAAGAGAAAGGAATGACAGAGGCGGGCCAAAGCAAACAGGCTTCGGAAAACTTGAAGCCGTGGGCTGGAATTTTCAGCTGTACTTATCCCTTCACACGAGTTTTGGGGTGCTCACTCCACTCAGAAAAGTAGACATTTTCAACAGTTAGGCTGCTGGGGTGCAAAAAACACCTCAGTTCATCCCCAATCACAAAACAGGCACTGTTTCCAATGCCACCACCAGAAGTTTTCTTGGAGTATTGGGGGGGACTTTGGGGGAGGGGAAAAGGAGGGCGGATAGGAGAAATGCCATTTTTTTCCCCAGAGAAGTCCATGCTATCGGGATTCCCTCAGCTTGTGTTTCTGTGACACACATTTAATCCTGGTATTAATTTTCTCCCCTCTCTCTCCCTTTTTTCTCCACGTCCTTTTCTTCCAGGAAAGAAAGTGATTTTCCTTTCTTTTCCCCAGAGTATGCTGAAACATAAAACTTGCCCACAATCTGCTACCTCACACAAATACCCTTCCATCACAGTTAAAGCACTTGGGTGCTTATCAAAATGTATCTTAAAGTAAACACAGATCTGGTTGCCACCTTGGGGATGTGTGACGTTTCTGGTTGCAACCCCAGTAAGACTGAGGATGATATTTGGGGACAAGAGTTGAAGAGAGGGTTTAGCATGAGTGACCATGAAACGGTCAGCTGTCATCCTCATGTGGTCGCATAGAATTTATGGATAGCGGTTGGAAGAAACTTTCTGTGGTCTGGCATGAGGGGAGCCAGCGGAATGGCTTCAGCTCCGATGCTCCGTTAGAGGAAGAAAGAAAACTATGTGCCCCTGAGACAGACCATACTGTAATCATCTTAGCTCTGGATGGGTCGGAAAATGGCTGTCAGAAAACCTTTTGACGAATCACCCCGGTCACCCACTAGTTTACCAGAATGTGTGGATATGCGTCTGTGAGGAAAAACTCAACAACTGTGTTTAAAAACAGTTCCATCTGTTCATATGCATTTAAAATGCTTAGGGAGGGGGGAAGTAAGTGCAAACCCAAGAATCAGGCCCTGTAGGAAGCTGATGGTCTCAATTCAAGTTGGTAGCAAACATTAAGTCAGGGAACAAACAGCAATGTAAATTAGGTGGCATTCTAGAAGAGATGGGAAAGTGACATGGGGAAAGTCAACAGACGTTCACCACAAGGACCTTGCCCTGACGGGGTGAGACCTCTGGGGACTGGTGTACTGAAGTGAGTACATGACTCTCAGTTTAGGAGAAACAGGATTGTGCCAAAGAAAAGCTCATTCAGGAAAGTACTGGCATCTGGATAACTTTGAATATGAAGAAGGGAAAGTCCTCCCTGGAGCTGGCAGAGTAAAAAGAGAATAAAAGTCATCTCGGTGGATGGAACCAGGGTGAAGAAGGAGGTCACAGCAGTAAACGTGAATGGACACTTGGCTTTCAAGGGTTTGACAACGCTTTGAGAGAGCAAACAAACAGAACGAGAATACACACCATGATTTTAATACACCAGAGTTGAGAGCAGAGGGTGTGTGCCAAGGTAGGATACACGTAGACGACATTTCCAAAGAGTTACGTCTCTATTGGTTGTCTCTTATGAAAAGTGTCCCCTCGTCACCTGATAAGGAATTCTAATGCCAAAACAGACAGGTGCTTCTTGGCTGGGGGCGTGCTCTTCTGCCTACTAAGGGAAGCACCATGTAGAAAATGTCTATCTGCAGTGAGATACTGTAGGAAGCATGTTGTTCTATGATTGACCAACATGGGGAAAACCAAGCATGATGCGTAATAATAGGCCCAGCTTTTCTTCAATATGTGATCGTGATCAGGTCAGCTAGCCCTGATAAATCCCATCTCTCTGTCTGAAAGCTGAAGGTGCTGGAGAGCTTTGTCCATGTTATCCAGGGGCACAGTTTTCCACAGTGCCCCCACCAACACAGCAACCATTAAGTGGCAAAGTCCTGGTTGAACCAGACATTCAGCTCTTCTCAAGCTCTTGATCATGTTGCCCTCTTTGATATCATTACCAGATTTAGAGCAAAAAGAAGCAAACCTTTTTAGTAAATGAAATCACATAAAAAAATCTGAGTCAACTGGTATTTATCCAAAGGATACAACAATGCCGATTCGAAGGGGCACATGCACTCCAGTGTGTATAGCAGCACTATCGACGATAGCCCAAGTGTGGAAAGAGCCCGAATGTCCATCGACGGATGAATGGATGAAGAAGATGTGGTCTATAAACACAATGGAATATTACTCAGTGATCAAAAGGAATGAAATCCTGCCATTTGCAACCACATGGATAGAACCAAGGAAAGAGTGTATTATGCTAAGCAAAATAAGTCAGAGAAAGACAAATATCATATGATTTCACTCATATGTGGAATTTAAGAAACAAAACAGATGAACATAGGGGAAGGGCAGCAAAAATAATATGAAAAACAGAGAGGAAGATAAGCCATAAGAGACGCTTAAATACAGAGAACAAACTGAAGGTTGCTGGTAGGGTGTTGGGTGGGGGGATGGGCTAAATGGCATTGAGGAGGGCACTTTTTGGGATGAGCACGGAGTGTTACATGTAAGTGATGAATCACTAAATTCTATTCCTGAAGTTATTATTACACTCTATGTTAACTACCTTGGTTTTACATAAAAATTTAAAATAAAAAATATGAGTTAACCTTGGATCTTATACTCTTGGGGTAGCTCTTACTTCATCTTGATCTTTCCTGCCTCATAGGTGAGGGGACTAAGACAGTGGGTGGGCCACTGTCCCATTTCCCACCAGCGGTGACAATCTCACCCACAGTCATTATTCTAGAATACATAGTATAAAGAAAATGCAGAATTTGGGACAGTAAAATATAAACACAATATAAAAATAAATAAAAACATGAAGCTTCTTTATCTCTCCCTTCCCTCGCTAGAATGGCAGCTCTGTGAGAAGGGTGCCATTTTGACTATTTTGCTCACATCTGCCTCTTCAGTTCCCAGAGAAATGTCTGCACACAGTAGGTGCTATATCATTAGCTATGGAATGAATGGATAGATATCTGATTCTGACTTTCTAAAAGCCCCCGACTGATCCCTGTTTTTCCAGCTTCCAAGGTAAGATTCAAACCTGAATCTTCCTCACATGGTGTTTCATATGTTCTTCTATTGCATCTCTACTTCTAGTTAGTATGGCTCAAGCCAATGGCTATTCTTTGTCAGATCAAGTCTGGGCTCCCTTAAAAGTCACATGGTTTGGGGCGCCTGGGTGGCTCAGTTGGTTAAGTGTCCAACTTCAGCTCAGGTCATAATCTCACAGTTCGTGAGTTCGGGCCCCGTGTCGGGCTCTGCGCTGACAGCTCAGAGCCTGGAGCCTGCTTTGGATTCTGTGTCTCCCTCTCTCTCATGTTCCCATGTTCTCATGTGCTCATGTTCTGTCTCGCTCTCTCAAAAATAAATAAACACTAAAATTTTTTTTTAAAAAGTCACATGGTTTGGTTAGCATGAATTACATCCAAGTACATGAATTACACACAAGCCCGTCTCAAAAAGGAACTCAGATCTGTTGGCAACTTCCTGCCACGACTTTCCTCTTCTTTGCACCACCCCCTCATCACCCTCTCATTGGCTGTTATCTGTATGCATAAGCAAAGTTTTATGAACGAACACTTACCTGAGTGATATTTTCCATTCCTTTCTAGAGTGGATTACTCTATTTTATTTCATTCAAAAACCTAGGGGAGCCTGGGTGGCTCAGTCAGTTAAGCATCTGACTTCAGCTCAGGTCATGATTTTGCAGTTCGTGGGTTCGAGTCCCCCATCGGGCTCTGTGCTGACAGCTCAGAGCCTGGAGCCTGTTTTGGATTCTGTGTCTCCCTCTCTCTCTGCCCCTCCCCTGCTCATGCTGTCTCTCTCTCTCTCTCAGAAATAAATAAAACATTTAAAAAAAATTTTTTAAGGCCCACTACATCGATTCCACTATCCAGTTATGAGTTGCAATTAGCGCAACTAATTTCATGCAGGCAATTTGAAAAAGACTGGGAGAGTTTCCTAAAGTTACTATAATAGAATCAGAAGCATGTTCAAGGGAATGGAAGCCAGGATGGGCTGGCCGCAGCTGCCGAGAAATGCCCTCTAGCACACACTTCTCGACTCTTAACGTGAGGCACCCAGGGACTTATTTCATATGTAGACTCTGATCCACGAGGTTGGGTGAGGCCTGAGGTTTCATGTTTCCAACAAGCACCCGGGTGCAGCTGAAAAGCAAAGGTCTTGGAGGTGAGGTCTAAAGGGCGACCAGGAATTATCCAGGGCAAAAGGGGTTTCCTGGTAGAGGATAGGACTTTTGTGATGATGCCTATAAGAAACACCACGGGTATCAGAAGGAACTGCAGGCATCCACAGCGTCTGAAAATCACCTTGTACATGTTACACAAATCATAGCGGTACTGAACCCCTAGTAGTGGGGAGGTAATTAGGGCAAGGAGGAACCGCATTTTTCACATGAGGGCAAATCCAGGAAAAAGAAAGCAAAACGTACAGATCACATGTTTGCAAGAAACTGTGTTTTTGTTGTTGTGGCACACGGTATTGTCAACCACAGCTGAGAATTCTTGTACTTCTTTTTTCCTTTGCGGGTCAGGTAGAGACGGGCAGAAACACAGCCTCACCAGCAAGTCTTGCACTTTCTGATCAGAGTGCTGAGACTTAGGACACTTCTTTTTTTTAATGTCCATTTATTTCTGAGAGAGAGAGCGCGAGCAAGCGGGGTAGGGGCAGAGAGAGGGGGACAGAGGATCCCATGGGCTCTGTGCTGACAGCAGAAAGAGAGGTGGGGCTCAAACTCACAAACCGTGAGATGAACACCTGAGCCGAAGTCTGACGCTCAACGGACTGAGCCACCCAGGTGCCCCAGGACACTTTTATGTGAGCTGAAATCTGAGTGTGTTTGGAGGGAGCTGTGGGTAGAGAAATTTGAGGTTGGAGTGGCACACTTAGTGTCACAATCACAAACTAGCCTCCCACGAGGTGATTCATGGGTGCTGGGGAACAGATTTTGAAAAGACAGGAGGTTCTGACTGAGCCACAAAGGATGAGGTGGGGAGAGAAGTGGAGGAAAGTCTGAAGAGAAGGGGATCTCCTTCTTCACCCTACCTGTAGGGGAAGGGAGGACTGGGCCCCTCAAGCTTTGTTTTTTTTTCCCAATCAGTGTTTCTCTTTCTCTACCCCTCCCTCCAACCTCCCCACTACCCTGAAAAAAACCCTTTTATAAGTTTGGTGAGCACAACCTTAAGTGCCACATCCCGGTAACAGCCTCTATTTGTGACTCAGCTCCGTGGTGAGGACAGAATCCTAATTCCCCGTTTGGCATCAAGGATAAGGGAATTGATTGGAGTTTCGTGGCTCCAGGTGGATTTCTCAGGACATGAACTCAAATACGTGGAACCCACTGACGGAGTCCTACATTCTTCATTAGTCAATGCTCTTTACTAACTCCCTTCTCTGGACGTACAATTATGATTTAAATGCCGATTATTGGATTGTGCTTCGAACTAATTCGAGTCCTGACATCAAAGAGATTAGAATTAGAGTTTCATATATATATATATGGTGAGCGGTGGGCTGAATCATGAAACGATTCAAATACGGCCTGTATTTCAATTTGCTCCTTACTGGGCTGGGGAGTTCACTGTCCAAACACCCTGTTCTTACTTTGGTCATGAGGAAGGATTATAGAAATTGAGCTTACGTGGAGAGAATGGGTCCTCATTAAGACCATGGGGCCATGTTGCCCATTCCAAGCCAGATCCTGAGGCCCAACCAGCATCTGTCCGACCTGACGCTCACTCAGCATTTGACCATCTTCTGCTGGGCTCCCCAGGAAACTATCTTCTTCTGGGAGACCATTGATAGACATGTGCATCCATTGTTTCAGCTTTCTGTGGTGCAGTGAAGAGAGCCCAAAGACATGAAGTTTGAAGCATTTTCTTTTCTCAAAATATGGTCTATAGTGTACTGCAACAGCCTTATCTCAAATGGGGGAGGGGTCCCACTCTCTTAAATAAATGAACCAAAATGGCATCTGTTTATTCGCCATCAGTTTCAGACTCACTAGCTGGACCAAATCCAGAGTTTTAGACACCAAGTCATTTGCAAAACAGTACAAACAAGCAGATTTTTAGCCATTTGAATCTGCCAGCTTTGCATTCATTCCCCTGGACACTTCACCTGACATCCATTATTGATTGATAAGATAGAACCTTATCGTTATCAGGCCCAGAGTCACTGCTGCACTCTGGAAAGTTCTGACCCAGGGTCTCTCTGCCTTGCTGCAGAGACAGACACCACCCAGACATTCAAACCCCTTCTCAGTTCCCTCTTTCCCCAACAGTTCTTTTGGCCTCCTCCCCTTCTAGATGATGGCCCTGTGAAGCTTCTGGATGGTCTCCTGCTGTGAGGGACGTTCCATCACATACAACCCTCTGTAAGTGCTGCCCAATAAAGCATGTGTGTTCCTGACTCTCTTGGTTGTAACTTTTCCCTTAATCAGCTCCAAACCCCTCAGGGCCCTATATATTCCTACCCCAGAAATATATGGGAGGTGATGGCTGGAAACGTAGTTTTTATAAGCTTCCCCAGGTGATGATGATAGTGATGATGATGATGATGATGATGATGACGATGGTGTGTGTGTGTGTGTGTGTGTGTGTGTGTGTTTTCATACTCACATAGGCATTAAAGTTTAAGAGCCACAGGTCAGAGAATTTGACTTGGATCCTACCTCTGGTACTTGATCTCTGCCTTTGAGATATTTCTTTTCATTTTCTGGGCATCGTTTTTTTCCCATGTAAGATTAGAGGATGATGTTGCTATCGGAGAGATAGCAAATCTGTGAAGATTTGAAGATGGTGTGGAAGTGATTGGAGCCATGGTGGACATATGGTAAGTGCCTCACACATAGATGTGGTATTGTAGCTTTCTTCTTGTTCCTTCCTGATGCTCTTTGGACCTAGTCTGTCATTCTAAAGTATTCTATTTTGAAACCTGCCCTTTGGAATCAGGTGGGCATTGTCAGTCTGCTGATTCCTGTATAAATCTCATCAGACATACTGCTGTGCCTACTTGACTTTAAGTCTTTTAATTTCCTGTCTCTCTGTCTATTAGATCTCTCTGTAACTGCATTATCTAATGTCATAAAGTGTCTGGGAACCCAAGGTTAAATGATAAATGCTACACAAGGTACATTCATACTGTATTGTTACATTCCTTATCGCTAAATTCAGATGGGATCCAAATGCTATTTTTGTATACAATTTTGTTCAGTTCCACTCCACTGTCTGTTGGATATTCTGTTCAATACTTTCTTCTCTCTTTTTCCTTAGAATCCTCTACTGAAATATAATTATTTTTAGCAACTCTGCTGAGTTGTTTGCAGTTTTGCATGCAAGCCTTTGCTCTCTGGGGATGTAGTCAATACACAGCCCAAGGTCCCAGTGAATGGTGAGAGAGATGTGTGAAATCAGGGTGTGATTTTCCAGTGATGGCTGCTCCATGAGATCATTTACCAAAGGTGCCTTGTGCACTGTGGAAATCTTTAACCCCTAATTCATGGATCTTTTTTTTTCTCTGCCATTAAATGCTCTTGTCCAAAGAAGATGTCTCAGATGGATGGAGAGATGTCCTCTAGTTCATCTCTACCATTCACTCTCCTACAGGCTTTTAAGGAAACCACAGTATGTGCCAAATATATGTGGAGTAACAAGAATATTCTTTTTGGGGGCTCCTGGATGGCTCAGTCAGTTGAACATCCAACTTCAGCTCAAGTCATGGTCTCACAGTTAGTGGGTTCAAGCCCCGGGTCAGGCTCTGTGCTGACAGCTCAGAGCCTGGAGCCTGCTTCAGATTCTGTGTCTCCCTCTCTCTCTGCCTCTCCCCCACTCATGCTGTGTTTCTTTGTCTCAATAATAAATAAACACTAAAAAAATTTTTTTTTAAATAATTCTTTCTTCTAAGGTTGATGCCATGGGCCTGATGCAATGAAAAGGCAAACAAAGTCATATGTGAATGTGACTTTCATTGCTTGTGGCTGGAGTGGGGAAAATGATAATGCAACTCTGGTTTTCATATGTTAACATTGGGAGTGAGCAACTGAGAGGAGACTCAAATGAGTCTGCACATGTGTGGTTTCAGGGGGATGGGTAAGTAAAACAAAAATGGCTTGAAGAACTATACAGTTGTCCAGTAAAGATAGACAGACATGATACAAATACAGGGGCATCATTTAGAGAAATCCATCGGGGGGACACTTTAGGAAGTGTCCAAGAAAGAAGGATTTTAAGAGAGATAATTCTTGAAACTTGACCAGCGAAGGAGAAGCAGTCCACATCAACTTTTTACTTAGTTTTTCATTTTGCCAAAAGTTAATATTTTTTAATTTTTCAAAACATTTTGAGATATAATTGATACACAACACTGTATACATTTAGGATGTATACCATAATAACAGCTTTTATACATGTGAAATAATTACCATGATAAGTTAACATCCAGGATTTCATGCATGTACAAAAAAGAACTCTTAGCACTTCCTCTTAACAACTGAATATACAGTGGTGCTGACTATAGTCATCATTACATATTACATCCCTTGTACTTACTTATCTTAAAACTGAAAGTTTGTACCTTCTGACCATCTGAATCCAGTTTCACCTCTGGTAACTACAAATCTGATCTCTTTTTCTATGAGTTTGGGTTTGTTTTTTAGGTTACACATATAAGTGAGATCATAGAGTACTATCTTCCTCTGACTTGTATGACTTAGCATAAGGCCATCTAGGTCCATCTATGTTTTCACAAATGAGAGGATTTCCTTTTTTATGGCCAAATATTATTCTGGTGTGTGTGTGTGTGTGTGTGTATCTCACAACTTCTGTTCATTGTAGGTTGTTTCCATGTCTTGGCTATTGAAAGTAATGCTGCTACAAACATGGGGTACAGATATCTTTTCAATATAGTATTTCCATTTCTTTAGGATATATTCCCAGAAGTGAGATTGCTAGGTCATATGGTAGCTCTGTTTTTATTTTTTGAGTAACCTCCATATGTTTTCCATAGTGACTATACCAATTTCATTGCTCCCCAATAGTACACAAGGACTGTTTTTCCTCTCTATCCTCACCATTGTTGGCTATCTCTTACATTTTAAATGGAGACCAGATAGGCTAGTTAGCTTCTGGAAAAGCTGCCTCATTCTCATTTCCAGTGTGAGGTCTCAGGAGTCTAGAGAGGAAAAATCCAACTTCTTAAGTCAAAAAGGACAAAGTGAAAGAACCTCATTTGGATTGGGTTTAGAGCAAAAATTTTTATGAACACACGGTAGACTTAACATTTAGGGTAACTCATATATGGAAACATTATATTTGCCATTGTGCCAAGGACTTTGCATGGATGATTTCATTTGAGCTTCATACAAACCCTATTTAGCGAATGAATGGCAAAGCTAGTGATAGAAGTAACTTAGGATAAAAAAAAGCAAGTCATAAAGTGGATATTATGAAAAAGTAAGTAAATCGCAGAAGCACAGTACCCCGTACACACAACTAGCCTAGTGTGTCTATAGCATGACACTTACACATTAGCTAAGGTTTCCCTTATGTTTCCACTTTTGGGGAATCCGAATTCGGACAGCTTGGATTTGAATCCTGCCTCTACCACTTATTAGTTCTCTGAACCTGAACACTTTAATTTATCTTTGTACACTTTAATTCACCTGTCTTCAAATGAAGTCAACAGCAGTACCTACTATATAGTATCTTTAGAAACTGGAAGAAAAAAATGTCAACCTAAAATTTTATACTCAGTGACAATAATATTTGAAAAATGATAACAAAATAGTCTTTTTCAGGTGAACAAAAGCAAAAACAATTCATCACCAGCAGATCTTCACTGCAGTAAAGTTTAAAGGAAGTCCTTCAGGCCAAAGGAAAATAATTTCAGAGGATCTACACAGAGTGAATGGCATTGGAAAGTGTAAACACATGGGTAAATATGTAAGGATTTTTCTTATAACTTAAATCACATAAAAGATCACTGATTCCTCAAATAAAAAATAATACCAATATAATGTTTTATTTATTACAAATATAATATTAAATATGATAATAATATTCCAAAGAATGGGAGGGGAGAAATTTAAGTACATACTCTTCTAAGGCTCTTAAACTATACATGCAGTAGTAAGATACCACTTAAACTGTGACAAGCTAAGTGTGTATATCATAAACCCTTAAGTAACCACAAATAACAAAAGAGAGAGCTATAGTTAGTAGTAATACAAAGAAGGAGAGGAAATAGAATCATTAAAAAATATATTCAATTAATTTAAAGAAAGCAGAAAAAGAAGACATAGGGAAGAAAATTTAATTGTATCAATCATATAATTAAATGCCAATGGTTTAAATACTTCTATTAAAAGGCAGAGATTGTCGGATTGGATTAAAAAAGAAGATCTCACTCTATCCTGACTATAGTGAAACACACTTCAAATGGAAAGACACAAAGAAGTTAATGAGAAAAGGGTAGAAAAAAATGTGATGTGTCAACATTAACCAAAAGAAATCTGGAGTGGCTTAGTATCAGACAAAAACATTTCAAAGTTAATACTAATACAGCACAAGTTTTCATTTTATTATTTTTAATAATTTTAATGTTTATTTATTTTTGAGTGAGAAACAGAGTGTGAGTGGGGGAGGGGCAGAGAGCGAGGGAGACACAGAATCCAAAGCAGGCTCCAGGCTCTGGGCTGTCAGCACAGAGCCTGAAGCAGGGCTCAAACTCACAGGACGCGAGATCATGACCTGAGCTGAAGTCGTCCACTTAACCAACTGAGCCATCCAGGCGTCCCAACAAGTTTTCATTTTATAATGGTAGAGTGGGCTGATTCATCAAAAAAAGTTGTAAATGTTTATGTACTGACTACAGCTTCAAAATACATGGAGCAAAAAGTAGCCAAGGACACCAGGGAGAAATAGATAAATCCACATTTATAGTTGAGGATGTCAATACTTCTCTCTTAGAAATTGGTAGCACAGTTACATAGCTGTGATCATTAAGACAGTATGGTACTGGCATAACAGACACATAGATCAATGGAACAGAAGAGTGAACCCAGACATGGACCCACAAATGTATGGTCAACTAATCTTGGACAAATCAGGAAAAAATATCCAATGGAAGAAAAAAAACAGTCTCTACAGCAAATAGTGTTGGGAAAACTGGCCAGCTACATGCAGAAGAATGAACCTGGACTACTTTCTTACACCATACACAAAAATAAATTCAAAATGGATGAAAGACCAAAACGTAAGACAGGAAACCATCAAAATCCTAGAGGAAGAAAAAGGCAGCAACCCCTTTGACCTTGGCTACAACAACTTCTCACTATACATATGTCAGGAGGCAAGGGAAACAAAAGCAAAAATGAATTAGTGGGACCTCATCATGATAAAAACTTCTGTATCATGAAGGAAATAATCAACAAAACTGAAAGGGAACAGACAGAATGGGAGAGGATCGTTGCAAATGACATACCAGATAAAGAGTTAGTATCCAAAATCTATAAAGGATTTATTAAACTCAATACCCAAAACAAATAATCCAGTGAAGAAATGGTCAGAAGACATGAATAAAACTTTTCCAAAGAAGACATTGAGATGGCTAACAGACATATGAAAAGATGCTCAACATCACTCATCATCAGAGAAATATAAATCGAAACCACAATGAGATATCACCTCACATCTGTCAGAATGGCTAAAATTAACAATTCAGGAAACAACAGATGTTGGTGAGTATGCATAAAGAAGGAAAACATATCTTAATGGTTTAAAAATATTTAGGTCATACAAAGTAGACCAAAATGTAATTAAGTTAAAATATGATGATATAAATTCTTTTTAGAATCCCCAAATATTTGTATACTAAACAAGTTACTTCTAAAAAATACCATGGATGAATGACAAAATCAAAAAATAAATTAGATAGTATTTCAAGCAATGATAATGAAAACACAACATAACAAATTTTTGGAATACCACTAACTGAGGCAGTTTTGAGGGGGGAATTTATAGGATTAAATGTCTTTATTAGAAAATAAGAAAGATCTCCAATCAATACCTCAATGTTCAACTTAAGAAAATGGAAAGAGAAGAGCAAATTAAACTTGCAGTAAATAGGAAAAAAGAAATAAAGTTTATAGCAGAAATAAACAAAATGGGAACATAGGAAAACAATAGAGAGAAATCATTAAAACCAAACTTCAGTTTTTAGACAAGATCAATAAAATTGATAAATCTCTGGCTAGAGTAATCAGAAAAAAAGTCAATGACTCCTATTAACAATATTAAAAGAAACTTACAGAGGTGATACTGCTGAGGAGTCTACTCATATTAAAAGGATGATAAAAAATATCAACAATCTGGGGCGCCTGGGTAGCTCAGTCGGTTAAGCATCCGACTTCGGCTCAGGTCATGATCTCACGGTTCGTGGGTTCGAGCCCTGTGCCGGGCTGTATGCTGACAGGGTGGAACCTGGAGCCTGCTTTGGATTCTGTGTCTCTCTCGCTCTCTGCTCCTTCCCCACTCACATTCTGTCTGTCTGTCTTTCAAAAATAAATAAACATTTTAAATATATACTTATAAAAGCCCTCTGTGTGAGTAAATTTGATGGCTCAGGTGAAATATACAAATTCTTTGGAAGACACATCTTAACAAAGCTCATTCTTGAAGAAATAGATACTCCAAATATCCCTATATCTAGCAAATTTAGTGAATCTGTAGATAAAAGCCTTCCCACAAGGAAACTCCAGGCCATGATAGTTTTGCTGGTGGAGTGTTTTCAAATATTTGAGAAAGAAATAATACCAATACTATGCAAACCCTTCTATAAAATTGATTTATTGATTTATTTAAAAACATTTTTTAAAGGAGGGAATACTTCTGAGCTTATCCCGTGAGCTAGTATTACCCTGATACGAGAAAATTACATTATGATAAATGAAAACTACAGACTTATTTCTCTCATGAACATCAATACAAAAACTCCAAATGGAAAACATTTGAAAGGCAAAAGCAAAATTGTTTTTATTTACAACCAACATGACTGTCTAGGTCAAAAATCCAATGAATCTATAAAAAGCTGCTACAAGCAATAAGCGAGCTTAGCAAGGTTGTAGGAAACTCGTACAGTATGCCAAAACCAACTGTATTCCTTTCACTCCCTCTGTGTATACCTTTTAGAGTCTGGAGTTGTTTAAACCTCCCAACCTGGGTCCACGGGAATTGGGATGAATCTCTCTCCTTGTGTATCCATTTAAAGGAGGGACACAGGCAAGAACTTAATAATTCTGAGTCTTAAAGGGAAACGCCAGCCCTCCAGGCTCAGATACTTGTCTGTCAGGTATTCCCGAGGGCCTCCTAAGTCACCAGGATGGACTGACTAGGGAATCCTCCCCTGCTGAGAGTTCCCGTACAGCTCTGCCCTATATCCTCTCTTTCTAAAAAAACTCCTTATACCATTCTTAATTCCTTATAGGTACTCAGTCACCTTCATCTTGACACAAAATTATGATTATAATTCAACGGAATTTAACTTGGAAAGTTCAATTAGAAATGCATAATTCTATTTGCTATTTCTCGCAGCAAGTTGAAATCAACAAGAGGGTCTGGTGTCTCTTATCTTGTCTCACTGCTGCTCGGCAGGTCTTTAAAATCTTTGAATTGGATATTTATCCCAGCAAACCTCAGTTATTCATGCTGCATGGTCTCCAGGGAGAAAATACAGCCCTTCCCCTCCCAACTCAGTGCCTCGAGGTTTGGGGTTAGCAAATCGCTGTAGGTATTTTCTGAAAGTTTAGTTTTGCATTTGGATAGAAGTATTCCTTGCACAAAAGTATAGCTGGACGAGATTCCCAACATAGTATTTAGGGAGGAGCTGGGATAGTATGACGTTTTCATGACGACTTCCTGTTCTGTCTCCAAGCCATGCTGGTCAAGACAGAGCCCCTCTCGTGCTTCCGGAAGCCACCAGCCTGTCAGATATTCACCCACCTCTATGCAGGGTGTCCACCTGCTGTCAGTTATTTCCTGGGGCATCAAAGTTCCTGTTTGGGGTTGGGAGAAAAGAAGAAACAAAAGCCCTTCCTGTCATCTCCTGCTGGTTGCTAGTCCAGCCTCAGAACAATGAGCCACCAGGTGGGGTGACGTCTGTGAAAACCTCAAGAGGGAAGCAAACGTGATTTGGAGAACAAATCCACTCTGATGGGCCGCGAAGGGGTTGGTGGCGCGGAAGAAGAGTACAATGGGACTGTATTCACCGCAGTGTTAGTGGAGGGGGACGGGCGCGCCACAGTCAGAGCGGCGGCTCAGCGCTCACCTGTCGGTCACGGCATCCCGATCGACCCTGTTACCACATCTTCACCCCAGGCTGCGGAAGGCCACCGCCAGTCAGAGCTGGAAGGAAGGGAGAACGTGCACCCGAGAAAAGCCCAGATGTGGTATTGGTGGAAGCCCAGGTTCGCCCTCCGAAGCTGATGAGGTACGAGAGCCCAGCTCATTATCACAATGGAGGACTCGGACTATTTGCCCATCTGGACATAACGCGTTCTCCACACGCTTTTACAGAGTACTCGCCACGTGCTGGGAGCTGTGGTAGGTAAAGCGTTAGAGATTCGGAAAATAGCGTCCCTGCGTGTGGTAACTAAAGGGGATTCCCTTCGGGAAAGGAGGTTTGAGGCTCACTTTAGTCTTTGTTGTTTTTGCGATGTCCAGCAGATTCAGGCAAATTGCAGTTGAGGCAATTGTATTCTGTCAGCAAAAATAAGTAGATCTAGAAAAATAGTGTGTCTTTGTCATTTTAGCAAAACAGTAATATTAGTAACGTCTAATATTTATCGAGCACTGATCCCAATCGGGGAACAGTGCTGTTTTACTGTCTTGGGTAACCCACAGTAGCACCTCTATGAGATGGAAGGATGTTGTTATACCCATTTTCCAGATGAAGAAACTGAGGCTCGGAGAAGACAAGTGCCACGCCTGAGGTCAGAGAGCTAACAAGGGTGAATGTGGATTCAGACTCTGACCTGTCTTGTGGCAAAGTCCCGAAATGAATTTACCATGAATCGTAACAATGAATTCCGCAATCAGGGGATGGGGAAAAGCTTAGTTTCATTCTTTTGAAGAATGCGCCATTTGTGACAAAAGGCCAGGTAATGTCTGAACGTTGGGAATGTCACATGGGCTTAGCTTTGTCATTGGCTCCCAGAGAATCCCATGGGTTAATCATCTTCCATTTGTGGCACTTTGAACACTGGGGCTGAAAGTCGCTCTGTGACCATAACACTGATCCCTGCATATCTGAAAGCTCTCTGGAAAAAGTTAAACACTTCAACAAACCCCCTTTTCTTTAAGTGCATTCAGCATTTTCCCTCCTCAGAAATGACTTGTAAGTTTGTGCTTTTAATTATTATCATTCTCCCCTAAAATTACAGGCAAAGCACTCAGTGATATTTGAAACATCAATTACTGGCCTGCAGCCTTCTGCTACTGTTTCTCTGCCTGCTGCCAGGGCTGCAAATCCATTTTCTGCATTTCTTTCAGATTTTCTGAACAAAATTATGGAAAATCGCTGTTGGCACATGGCATTTTTCCACAATGGTCAGAGTTATTGAATTGTGCCGTTATGTGCTGCTTCAAGACAGCATTCCAGCTTCAAATGCCAGCCTTAAAACTATCAGAACATTTTCTCCAATCTGGACTTCATAAATTTTCCACAGGAAGAGTCAACGAAATCTGCACTGGCTTTGCCTGAAGTTCCTACTGAGTGTAACTATGTGCTTGTAAGCCGTCAGGTCGCTGATTTTAGGTCCTCTCTTCTTCAGACTCCCTGGTATGGGTTTTCCTTCTGTCTTCACATCACAGCCGTTCATACCATGTGACCCTGAGCCAGGAGACCCCCTTTGATCAAGGGAGGCCGTCATGGCCGCCGGGACTCTCTGAGGCCTCCATGAGAGAGAGTGACTTGTTGGCAGCCATTTTGAATGTGTCTTCTCTGTCACTCCCTATCAGGGCCCCAGTTTGCGCAGGAACGTTCCTAAGGCACCTCAGACTCAAAATTCGCAACTCTACTCCTCCTTCTATATTCCTCATTGAGGTCTAGACACATACAGGAAATCTAGAAATTATTCTCATCTTCGTTCTCTGTCTGAGCCCATATGGCCCTTCTGTTTCTAAAGTCTGTCAATTCTACTTCAAATGTCTCTCTCACATCAACTTCTTTACTATTACTGATCTTTCTTTGAGATTTTTCCAAGTAGCTCCTCGCTGATATTTCGCCAGCTAGTCTTTTCTTACCCCAGTGTATCTTCCCTACTGTTGTCCAAGGGGCTATTTTAAGAATATGTGTTTATTAGTTTATGCAACAATTAGTGAGTACCTACCCTGTACCAGACGTTGAAGCAAATGCTAGGGAAATAGGCATAGTGGGGATATGACCCCACATTCTAAGTGCTATTGACCACTGTTATTCTCCTGCTTAGAGAGGGTTGATGGATCTCCCCTAGGAAATAGTCACAATGCTTTAGCATGGCTGGTCCCCGGAAACCGTGATTGGCCTGTTGCCAGTGTATCTTCTGGTCACAACTCTCCCCATTTCTTTCAATGTACCTTACCTTCCAGTGGTACTAATATCTCTCCATTCCCTTAAAAGGACAGAACGTTTCCAGACCTCAAACCTTCACCATACTGACCCCACTGCCTCTCAACACCCACGTTTCACCCTTTAGCAAATGGAGACAAAGTTTTCAGGCCTGACTCCAGATCTCACCCTCCTCTGATGCCTTTCCATTCTTCCCCTTCTAGCTTCCACATCATGTGTGTTCTCAATGCACTGCATCCATAGCTCAGAAACTTTAATAGTGGGTACGGAAGGTGGGCTATACAGGATGGCAATGAGGAGCATGAATTTTGGTATCAGGTGGGCCCACGTTCTGTTGTGGACTAGTTACAAGGTCTTTGTCAAGTTGTTTATTTGATTTAAGCCTCAGTTTCTCTATCTGTAAGTTGGGGATATGATTCTGTACCTTGCAGGGTTGTTAACAGTATTTAATGGGTTCATTTTTATAAAATGTCTTAGAGTAAATGCTAAATAACTTAGAGCAATTATTAATATGATTGCCATTGTCATTGTTATTACTGTACTTCCACCTACCGCAGGTTATTATAATTATTTTTATGTTATTATAGTTCTTTTTGTGCCTATTTCTCCTACCGGACCACAGACTCTGATAGTACAGGGACCATAGCTTTTTCATCTCTCTTTATCCAACCGACGGAGCCACTAGGCACCCTATTTACTTATTATTTTAGCAATTGTCACATATTGGCCCTATTCTAGACACTTCAAATACTTTAGCTTCCTTATATGTTCTATCTGAAGTCTCCGTGGATTTCCAGATGAAAATTCATTTGTTCATTTTACAAATGTTAAGCATCTAATATAAGTCAGAGTTTATCCTAGGCACTGAGAGAGAGAGAGACCCGGCTTCGGCTCGGGTCATGATCTCACAGTTCTTGGGTTCGAGTCCTGCATCAGGCTCTGTGCTGACAGCCAGCTCAGAGCCTGGAGCCTGTTTCGGATTCTGTGTCTCCCTCTCTCTCTGACCCTCCGCTGCTAATGCTCTCTTTCTCTCTCTCTCTCTCTCTCAGAAATAAATAAAACATTAAAAATTTTTAAATAATAAGTAAATTATATTATAATTCAAGTTAATCCAGCCAAACACAGTGATGAGTTACTCTTTCATCTATGTGTAAGGATCATAAATATGGATTTCTGCAGGAGTTGAGACATTTGATTAAATTGCTTGAGTCAGAGATTCCCTGAGTATACATAAAAAGGTCTCATATCAGGTTTTACCTCCAGGAAACTAGACTACAGGCCACTCATATTACTTAAACTCACCTCTTGACACCTGCCAAGAGGAAGAATACAGAGAGGTGGTGGGTTCTACCTTGTTCCAGAAAGGCCTATGTGTATTTAGGTGTGTTTTGAGATCCAGAATAAAATATAATTCCCACATTCGATAAAACACTCCTCCAATCATATGCTGTATAACCTCTTCATTTTATCTCAACAAAGGTTAGCCCCAAATTTTGCGTTCCTAATCACAGCCTGGCGATAAGTCCGAGTGCCTTTTGCATTTCTCTGATTGGTCTGCATACATTAAACTGTTAATTTTGGAATGCTGTGTGTACTAATTATGCCTTCCTATGATACACTGCTATAGACATGCATCATCTTCCACTGATTGTGGCTCAGGACCGGGCACATCTTCTATACATCCCAATGTTTTAGAAAGTATTGTAAACAGGTGGAATGAAAGGTTTTTAAAGAATCAAAAAAAAAAAAAAAAAAGGAAAGATGGGTCCATTTGGTCTCTGATATACATATAGGGAAGATAAAACTCCTAGTTTCTCCTAAAGTATATAAAGTTCTTGTAATGGTGTCCAACAGATAGAAGCTACCAGAAGTCAGCCTGCTTTTGACCAAGAGGGAGCACTGACTGCCCCACCATCGTGTCCCCCTCCAGGTCACCAAATATGTTGCATTCTGTACCTGGTGTCAAGATCCTTGCAAACTTAGACTCCCATCCCATGGCCCAATATATGAAAAATTTTGGTTGAGATTTTCAACCTTCCTAAACTTGAATTTCTGAATAGAGATAACATTTAAACATTGCAGTGCTAGGTGGGAGACTGAAATGAGATTTTTTTCTTAAAGTTTATTTATTTTGAAAGAAAGAGAGTGTATGTGTACGAGCATGAGCAGGGCAAGGGCAGAGAAAGAGAGGAACAGAGAGAATCCTAAGCAGGCTCTGAGTGCTGTCAACATGGGGCTCAATGTGGGGTTCAGTCCCATGAACCATGAGATCATGACCTGAGCTGAAATCAAGAGTGGGACACTTACCACACTGAGCCATCTAGGTGCCACAGAGTAATGATGTACAGGAGGAGGGGAGATGGCAATGTGATGACAGAGTACCATCTCTAAAGCATTTATTTATTTATTTATTTATTTATTTATTTATTTATTTATTTTTTTTTTTATTTATTTTTAATATTCTATTTATTTTTGAGAGAAAGAGACAGCGTGAGCAGGGGAGGTTCAGAGAGAGAGGGAAATACAGAATCCAACACAGGCTTCAGGCTCTGAGCTGTCAGCACAGGCCCTGAGTCCCTGGGCTCAAACCCAGGAACTGTGAGATCATGACCTGAGCTGAAATCAAGAGTGGGACACTTACCACACTGAGCCATCTAGGTGCCACAGAGTAATGATGTACAGGAGGAGGGGAGATGGCAATGTGATGACAGAGTACCATCTCTAAAGCATTTATTTATTTATTTATTTATTTATTTATTTATTTATTTATTTTTAATATTCTATTTATTTTTGAGAGAAAGAGACAGCGTGAGCAGGGGAGGTTCAGAGAGAGAGGGAAATACAGAATCCAACACAGGCTTCAGGCTCTGAGCTGTCAGCACAGGCCCTGAGTCCCTGGGCTCAAACCCAGGAACTGTGAGATCATGACCTGAGCCGAAGTTAGACGCTTAACTGACTGAGCCACCCAGGCGCCCCTCTAAAGCATTTATTGAACATATACTCATTGAGCACCTGTGTGTCAGGTACTAGGTGTTTAGAATACAGTCATGAGGGAAAAACAGGCATAGCCCTTGCCCTCAAAGCCTTTTCAGTCTAGTGGAGGGGAAATGACATTAAAGGAACATTCATCTATGGGCACCTGGGTGGCTCAGTAACTCTGTGCTGACAGCTCAGAGCCTGGAGCCTGCTTCAGATTCTATGTCTCCTTCTCTCTCTGCTCCTTTACCGCTCACACTCTCTGTCTCTCAAAAATAAATACACACTAAAAAAGAACATTCATATGGATAATGACATGTATATATAATTGTATAATGAAACAATATTTTCTTCACAAGCGCAATTAAACAAAGGTGTTTCTTCACACATACCTCTTGCTATCAGATGGTGTGTGTGTGTGTGTGTGTGTGTGTGTGTGTGTGAAAAAGAGAGAGAATGAGAGAGTGACTCAGAGTCATTAGGGTAGGAATAGAGAGGAGGCATCCAAGTTTAAAATAGTGCTTAGTCTCAGTACCCTTGGTTAGTTTGCACAGTCAACTCCGTCAAACTGTAATGAATCCACTGAGGAAAGCAAGTAAGATGCATACCTTTGTTGAGAGACTAACTTTTCTTTTTTTAAATTTAATGTTCGTTTATTTTTTAGAGAGAAACTGACAGAGCGTGAGCGGGGGCTGGGGAGGCAGAGAGAGAAGGAGGTGCAGAATCTGAAACAGGCTCTAGGCTCTGAGCTGTCAGCACAGAGCCCGACATGGGGCTCGAACCCACAAACTATGAACCCTGAGATCATGACTTGAGCCGAAGTCAGAGGCTTAATTGACTGAGCCACCCAAGCGCCTTGAGAGACAAACTTCACTCAGATGTACCTCACACAAATTGCACAGATGGATGTTGATGCCAGGTAAAACACGCATTCCACTGATACATCTTCTGATTAAAAGCATGAGTTTGGGAGCCAGATTGACTGGGTTCCTATCCTACCTATCCCACTGTGTTGAGAAGTATAATGGCCCTGCCAAGATGCCACATTCTAACTTTTGGAACCTATGAATATCTGAAGTATCATGGCAAAGGGGAATAAAGTTCTCAGATGAAATTAGGTTGCAAGAAACAGCTGATCCTGAGAGGCCCTGGATTATCCAAGAGGGTCCAATGTAGTCATAAGGGTTCTTAAAGTGGAAGAAAGAAGCAGAGGTCAAAGTCGGAGAGCCACATGTGACAGTGGGAACAGGCTCAGAGATGCTTCACTGCTGAGATGGAGGAGAGAAGCCAGAAAAGGAAGGCAACTGGATTTTTCCCTTGAGTCTCCATATAAGAACACTTCCCCTCTGACACCTTGATTTGACCCCCTGGAGACCTGTGTCAGGTCCTGACCTACAGAACTGTAAGGCAATGAATCTGTGCTGTTTTAAGTTTGTGCTAATTTGTTACAATAGCGACAGAAACTTGATGCTCCCACCCCCAGCGTCCATGGAAAAAGCCATTTCGCTTCTCCGGGCCTCCCTCTTCACCTGTGTTCAATGCAGATCATTCAAATACGTGCTTGGCAAAGGTGAGATATAACGGAGGCAATAGATGTAAGAGACTTAACCCAGACCCTGGCCTGTGGTGGATACTCCGTCACATTAGCTCTGTCCCTTTCTTGTTGTGTCTGTGTCTCGAGGTGAGAAAAGGTGCTTCTTGTCTCTGAGGCGGGTGACAGATACCCAGCGATGACTCACTCACCTGAGCCAGTGCGCTGGGGCCGCCCGAGTCACTGAACCCGGGTCAGGGTCATCTCAGTGATCCCAGCAGCCCCAGAGAATTGGGCAGAAATTAGACATGTTTCTAATACCCTCCCAAACTACACCAGGCTCACAACTGCTCACATGAAAAGTGTGAGCTGAGCAACCTGCTCTCTCAGGCTTCAATGGCTTGCTCCCTTTCTGAGGAGTAAAATAAGATAAAACTACAAAACGAATACATGTGCGGCTTTCAGAGCAGGGGATCAGTATGTTTCCGAGCACACCGCAGTTCATAGTATTCAAATTATTAGCAAATAAGGGTTATTATAAATTATTAACTGTTTGCGAGTGGAGTGATTTGCATATTTTAAAACCTTCCCTTCCTATTCGATCTTCAAAACACCTTTTCTCCTTGCGAATCATGAAGGATTACTGGGATGGCTCTATGATGCGCGTTTGGAAGGAAGGAGAGCGGTTGTTGTCGGAGCTTGCGCTGGGAGCCTGGCTCTCTGCCCCGGAGTCCTCTCTTCCTCGCACATGGGTGTACGTGCTCAGACCTGTGGCCTCAGACCTGCCCAGGCACACATCCCAGCTCTGGCCCCGAGCTGGATGTCTGGAAGGTGCTGGTTCATTCACAATCACAGGAGCTGTGGCTCTCCTTGGGTCTGCTGGGGTTCACTTTTCTCCTGGGACCGGAGGGCTCTGCCCTATTTACAGCCTTGCTCTGTCTCCTCCAACAGCAGTTCTGTATTAGATGCGTAGGTCCCTTTATGTCCATCTTTGAATCTGAACTCCACACTCGGTTCCTAAGTTACATACTCCAGGGATCATTTCCCACACCCCTAGTCCCTTGCCTGTGCAAACTGGGTTCTTCTATTCCTAGCCTCTGACTCTTCATCTAGCTTCAGAGTCCCTGAAATGTGACACCTCAAAGCCTGTCTCTTCCTGCCTGAACTTTCTGATAGGGTCAAATGAGAAAGGAGTGGAGTTGGTTCCCTGAGACATTTCCTGCAAAGTGACCCAGCGCAAGGAGTTATTTGGGCGGTGGGGGCTAAATCATCAGGCCAGGCATTGGCTTGATCGCGTGGTATCCCCTCTTTAAAAGGATGAATGTTTGGGTTGATGCTTGACCAACAACATGAAGAACAAGGTCACGGTTCGTATTTTTCCCCCTAAAAAGGAACTGCTCTTCCAAAATCCCAGAGGAAAGTGGAGTCTGGCTTTTTGATTATACGTTTCATTGCAATGCAGTGATGTAATGTCATACATGATAAAACTAGGGAGCTGGACTTGAATTGAAGTCAATTGAAGCTTACAGGCTTAATCCAGGTTTGGGTATTTCAAATTTGTCCAGCCATGATTTCTAGGGCAACTATTTGAGGTTAGAATAGCTTATGAGTGACATGGACCACTGATTGGTTTCCTTTGCAATTCAACGGGCCACTGCAAAGGAAACTTTGCTCATATGGTTTGGAAAATGTCATTTTGAAGGGAAAACTGAGCTAATCTCTGTATCCTGAGAATCGTGAAAAAGGAGGCTTTCACTGCTGTCTTATCAGAGCCCAAATGCATGTAAATAGGTAAAGACTGTCTCAAGGATTATGAAGAGCCTGGCAGGTTTGGTTTTGTGTGAGTTTAGGAAGGTAATCCCTGGTTTGTTTAACTGGGTGATTCTGGGTCGGGGAGCCCCTGACACAAGTCCATAGAGACAAGTGTACAAAGGAATGCCCTGTGCTTTGGCTTCAGCTACAGGCAGAGGGCTCTGTGTTGTCACCATCGTCCATTGTGCCCCAGGCTCCTTCCTGAGCCGGTTGCTTTTATAAGGCACAGGCCCTTTGCAAAGGTAATTTAGGTTATTCAAAACCTGAGTCGTATCTGAAGATAAGGAAACCTAAGAACTGAATTTTGTTCCCTAATACAAGCCAAACTCTTTGTTGGGCCTCACAAACAGACAGGAAAATGAATATATTTTTTAATGAGATTTTGTGTCCCTTTATGTCCGTGAGTCTGGCATTCACCAACAGGGTGGCAGAATCCATTCGCACGTTGCATAAAAGAGTCACTCTAAGCAGAGGCTGGGACCTGNCCTCCCCGCTCAAAGCGAAGTCAGGTCTACGCTTAGTGCCAAAGAGGAAAACTGTAGACGGTACAATGGAAGTCATGCAACAGAAGGACTTGATCGGGCTTGGCTTCAGGCTCCGGTTCCCTAGGAAAGCGGTGTCTGAACCCCATGTTCACTGGGAAGTGGATAGGGGGCGAAGCAACTCTGGATAAGGGAACAGCAGGTGCAGGGAGCCCAGTGTTGGAGGGAGCACGGTGTGGTCAGGCCCTTTAAGGAAGACGGCTGTAGCAGACAACTAGACTCTGCCCATTCCCTCGCTCCATAAATCTTTCTGTTATATATGAGACTTTGTACCCTAGCACGACTCCTAGCTGAAAAACAATTCATCCCTTCCAAATCTCCTCAAACACTAGGAACCCTGATTCTATCACTTCTGCTTGTGATGTTATCCACAGGACAGTCTTGAGAATCCAACCACAGACGATACCATGATATCCGAGTCTATTTCTTTTTGCCCTTCTAAATCTCAGGCATTTCTGGATACATAAGGGTCCAGTTGGCTTAACAGGCATCTCAGGGAGTAGCTGTGGTGACTGATCAGGGCTGGTCCCCAAGGAGAGCCACTGTCCCTCTGTGGAAGACCTGGGACATTTCTCCCTCCAGCTAGCTGCCCTGCCCTAACCCCCTCCAGTCTCCCTCTGGCTCTTTCTTTCCCTAATTATAACCTGAGTTGAGTCATCTTGTATAGCTGGTGGTGGTTAGGGTTTAATGTCTGCTCTAATAGTTACTTAGTCTTCAGGATAAGTAAGGAAAGTGGTGGGTTTGAAGCAGCCCAATTTTCCTTAGGACTGAGGTCATTCATAGAGGTTCATTAAGAAGACACAGAATATCTTTAAAAGCCACTAAGGAAACAGAGTGCTCATAGTTTCCATTTAGCCATCCCCCAAATATCTGTCTAATTTTATTCAGATAAGTAATCGGAGCACAATATAACCACTGCCTATGCTGCTTACACTATTAGAGGGGATTTATCTTTAATTCCTCCATGTAATCTTCATATATCCTTCCAGGAGGAAAAAAAAAATCTAAATCAGGAATTTCAAACCTCCATGTGTCTAAGATTTATTTGGGCTGCATATAAAACTGCAGATTCCTAGACTATGCCCTGGGATGATGCTGATTCCTCTGGTTTGATGATTGGACTTAGGAAGCTGCATTTTTCAATAATCACCCCGAAGTGGCTGCACTTTGGGCACAGGGGCAACAGCCCTCTGGCACTTCCTGTGGAAGTTTACCACCATCCTGGTTGGACACACGGAAAAGATAAGTGTGCTGGAGGATTTTCTTAAGGACGGAGGCTGTCCCAACCTTACCATGTTCTCTCCAGTGCCATGTGCTCTTGCTACTACACTCCCGAAGAGACTTTCTCTGAAGTTTCTGATTATCCTTCCCTAATACTAACCTTTAAAAATGGGATATGGTCCCTGGTTCTTCACCACCTCTGAGTCCAGCTGAGAAGCTGGACTTCTTTATAATCTACTGCTGTAAACAGAAGGTGATACCTGTGAAGGAGATACAATGACTGGAGTATTTCTTCTCTTTTTCTTTTTTTTGGGGGGGGGATAATTTTTTTTTAATGTTTACTTACTTTTGAGAGAGGGAAAGAAAGACAGATCTTGAGCGGGGAAGGGTCAGAGAAAGAGGGAGACACAAAATCTGAAGCAGGCTCCAGGCTCTGAGCTGTCAGCACAGAGCCCAAAGCGGGGCTCAAACTCATGAACTGCGAGATCATGACCTGAGCTGAAGTCGGACGCTTAACGGACTGAGCCCCCCAGGCACTCCCAGATCTGTAGTATTCCTAAAGACAGATAATGAAATAGCAGAGTCTGTGGGCTAAAAATGCTAAGAAGTGTTACTAAGTAAAGTCTATTACCTAAATAAAACCTGATTCCAACAAACAAACTGACCCTATTATTTGGAGGGGTAAAAACTATTTCTGCATAATTTATTACAGAAAAAAAAAGTGGCCTATACAGCATTTTACAGAATTCAAAGTTCTCCAAAGTATTACCCGTGAGAAACACAAAAGAAGTGTCTAAAGTTTTGAGGAGAAAGGATAAGATCAGATGTTCCTTTGAGCAGCTGTTCACTTTCACAATGGCAGAAAGACAAACTTTAGTTTATTTTTTGAAAATTATATGCTATTCCTATAACCTTCCTTTAAACACTACCCTGGCAATCAGAAAGACCGTTAAATGAAGGACTTTTCATAAACACAATAATAGATAAACAAAAAGATAAGTAAATAATAAAAACAAAAAACTTGGCATAATTACCTGGTCTAAAATTCCATGATTTCTGAGAACATCCTGGAAATTAGCTGGATAAAAAGGAGGTAACAATGATAGTAGATTCTTTTTTCTATCTTACAGGGAGTACCTTGACTGTTACTTACTTTTAGTTTATTATAGTTTATTATACCTAGAAATCAGAAAACTAAAGATTAGTTGAGTGTGTAAATACTTGAAATAATGTGTCTTCTGAATTACTAGCAGATAAAAGGGTTTGGTGTTTAATTAGTAAATGACAGAGAACCACAAAGGAAAGAAAAGAAAATGCAGAATAGACCAAAAGGAAACTGCACTGAACCAGAAAACACTAACAACAAAAGTGAAAAATCTGGTTAGAAGAATATGTACAAAGCAAATTACCCCTTTTAAAAAAATATTTCCAACTTGGGTCAATATAAAACTGCAGTTGTTTGCTGTTTGAAAAATAGCTAAAATAAAGATATTTCAGCAGAGTATTTATCAATGTGTTTCTTATCCATTAACTCAATAATCTTCCATTTTAGACATTTCTTCCAAGAGAGCAATAATGTATATACACACACATGAGTATCTAAGAATATTCATTGTAGCATTACTTAAAATAAGTTAAAACCATACTATGATATATGTGAGGTTTAAAGGTAAACATCTGTAGTGTGAACTGAAGTCACTAGAGTTGTGATAAGAAATTTATTTAATATCCTAATATTATAATAATAAAAACTTCAAGAAATTCATTTAATATAGCATACTAATTTCTTCATGATATACTGTTAAGTGAAAAGAAAGGAATCAGGGGCGCCTGGGTGGCTTAGTCGGTTAAGCGTCTGACTTTNAGAAGTGACTCAGGTTATGATATAGAGTTGATCCAAGTAGTAAGTGTATCAACGGGTTGGAATCATGATATTCTAAAATTTTGTTATACAGAGTTTATTATTAACTGTATCAGTGGGTTGGGATCATGTTTTAAAATTTCTTGTCTCTGTTTTCTTTTTGTATTTCTTTTTTTTTTTACATTTAGCATACATAAATTTTGAAAATAAAAATAATTATTTTTTCATCATGATGTGTACTCTTTGATCCTCCCCAAATGATGATTTTTAAAAGAATAAAAAATAAAATGTTTGATTTCAACACGTCAAGCAAATGCAAACTCAAACTAAAAAAAAGCAAATGTTGCCACAACAGAAACAACCAATGTTATTTTTATGTAAAAAAAGAGGGTAATTCTTGTAGTTTAAGAAATTTGCAAAACTCTCTTCACTAAAAAAATCACAACTAGTAGCGTATTAGACAACTAGAATATTACTTAGAGATTGATATACATATATTCATTTATAAGTTGATATGGGTTACACATATATATTATGTATAAATATCTTGTGTTGTGAAAACAAAGATCTTATTTTTCGTTGCTCAAAGGACTTTTCAAAATATCTACCACAGCACCTTCCATAAGCAGAAATTCATAATAATGGAACTTATGGAAAATTTTGAATATCAGCCACAGCTATTCTCAGAGGAAAATTCATACAATCAAATATTTAATATTAAATACTAAAGGACATGTGTTCCTGTACTGAACATTCAGTTCTAGGGCTTAGAAAAAATATAGACACAGTGTTGAAAGAATTAAAACACTATATTTTTATCTAGGCCAATATTTCTGAAAACAATATTTCAAAGTGGATGATTTTCTAGATGAAATATGTGGTCAAAAATAACAGAAGTGTTATAAATTTTATAAGCCAAAATCTGTTTTTTTTAAAAAGGTGTAATAGATTTACTCCCAAGAATGGTTGACAGAGCCATGTGTGTTTTCACCAGTAAATTTAAAATTTCCCAGGAAGTGGTAATTTCAGTGTTATATAAACTGGTCTAAAACATACAATACAAAAAGTTTCTCAATGAATTTTACCATGTTAGGATATATCACTGACATTAAGACCTGGAAAAATTTGCACAAAATAAAAACTAGAGAGGGAGTTTATTTTTAAATATTGATGCAAAAATCCTAACTAGAATCCTTGCGAATAGAATCTTTTATAGTATGTTAGAACAAACACATCCCATAAAAACATGGCTTATTTAGGGCTGCCAGAAAGATACAACATCACCACATCAGTAGAGCCACAGGGAAATTCCATGTTGGTGTAGGTCCAAGTGTGATCCTTAGCATGCATGGGAGAGCTTGACAGAATAGTGATTTCTGGGTCTCAACCCTGGGGGGCTCTATTCTACTAGTTGGGAGGGAGAGGCTGCTGAGAATTTGCGTGTCCAGCAAGTTCCTGGGTCATAATGGTGCTGCCAGTCAGAGGAACACTCGTTGAGCCTCAATGCATGGAATATCAATACCCAACCCTGCCTGCCTGTTGAAATCACATGGGGAGCTTTCAAAAATACTAATGTCTGAGTTCCACCAGCAGAGACTACGATTTAATGGCATGGAGGATAATTTGGGTATTGGGGGAAGAGGTGGTAAAATCTCACCAGATGATTTAAAAAATATTTTTTTTGAGGTTTATTTTTGAGAGAGAGACAGAGTACAAGCAGGGGAAGGAGGGAGACACAGAATCTGAAGCAGGCTCCAGGCTCTGAGTTCTCAGCACAGAGTCCGACATGGGGCTCAAACCCACAAACTGCCAAGATCATAACCAGAACTGAAGTTGGACACTTAACCGACTGACCCACCCAGGAGCTCTTCCCCCAGATTATTTCAATGTCTACCTAAAGTTGAGATCCATTGATCTAAAAAGATTGGCGAAATCAGTGGTCACACATTATCTTTATTATAAATGTTTACTGGTAATTAAGGGTGGTCCCTCCCTCCTTGACACAATCCATCTTAAAAGATTTCCTGGATATAATCATGATCACTTTTTATGAAGCAATTGCTCTCCGCAAGGCAGAGAAATATACTACCTCAAATCCATGAAGAAACTCTCCAAGGTCAACTTGGTTTTCCTTACCACTGGTTAAAAAATGGAAGCTATATTGGTTGGGAGGTGGGGGTTGGGGTGCAATCATCTTGGTTTTCCCTGGACTGAAGGATATCCTGGGGTTTGGGATTTCAGTGCTAAAACTGTTGAAGTCTAGGGCACCTGGGTGGCTCAGTTGGTTAAGCGTCCGACTTTGGCTCAGGTCATGATCTTGGGGTTCATGGGTTCGAGCCCCACGTCGGGGTCTGTGCTGACAGCTAGCACAGAGCCTGGAGCCTGTTTCGGATTCTGTGTCTCCCTCTCTCTCTGCCCCTCCCCGACTCATGTTCTGTCTCTCTCTGTCTCAAAAATAAATAAACTATAAAAAAAATTTTTTTAAAAACCTGGTAAAGTCCTAGGAAAACAGGGAGGAGTTGATCACACTAAGGCTAGTAGTGTGCTTGTGGTCAACTGCTGCTAAATGGCATAGCCAGGAGTTGAAAGCCGGTTTGTCTTGTGCTCTGTCCTACCATATTTCCCTGGAAAGCTTTAGGGGAAGGATGATTAGAAACTACTCAATATGGAGTCTTGGGGAATCTCCATTAAAATGCAAGTTCGATTCATTCGAAATGAGAAGGAGATAGCATTTAGGTGTGGATTTCAGATATTTCTCAGTTGAGAAATACAAAGTTCCCTGAACTACATAAATGATAGTACCTATGGCAGTGGTTCTCAAAGTGGGTCCCAAGGCTAGTGGCAATAGCACCACAGGGGAACTTGTTAGAAATGAAAACTCACAGGCCCTACCCTAGACTTACGGATTAGCAAACCTGAGGGTGGAGCCAGTAATCTGTGCTTGAAGAATCATCCTCTAGATGATTCTGATATGTGCTAAAGTTCAAGGACCACTGATTCAGGAGGAAGGGGGACAGAACTGGGGTGTTTTCAAAGTTTCCCAGATTCCAGTGTGCATCCAGGGATGAGAGCCACAGCTAGGCCTCAAGGCAACTGCAGATTAGAAACACCTGGAGAGCTTTTAAAAGTCCAGAATGCTATCTCCTTCCTCTTTCCAATGAATCAAACTTGCATTGTAATGGAGATTCTCCAAGACTCCTTCTTGAGTAGTTTCTAATAATCCTTGCCCTAATATGGTAGCATGGACAGAGCACAGATGCCCAACTTGCTGGATCAATTACACAAGAATCTCCGGGGTGGCATCAGTAGCTTACAGATCTCCCTAGGTGACATCAATATTGATGTCAAGCCAGCCTTGAGAACCACTGCCTTCAAGCCTTTCAGGCTGTAACTTCCATGGTGAACCTAAAAAGTGTGTTTACTCATTGTCAAATGCCAGAAAATTTTCCATGAATAGGGGACCCTTGGAAATAAAAAAAAAAAAAAGCTAATTTAACTATAGTCTGTGCCTGTCGGTTACCTGATCTGCCTAGGGTATATCTATTAAGAGTGAGTCTATGGAATTTTCTGGAAAGTCAGGTGGGAATATATTCTTTGGGACCATCAGACTCCTTTGGAAGACTTGGTCCTCTTTTGGGGGAAGGAAAAAGCCAATAGATATATCCTGACAGGTGACAGTGATTTTTCAAAGAAAAGACAACTTTGTTATGAGGGTGTGCCCAGATCTGCCCTTTGCTGATAATATTCCAGGGCTTTACCTGGAGTCAACCCTACTGCACAGTGGACATTGACTTCATGAGTTAAAACTTCCCATTTGAATTTCCAAAAATAATGTTGAATGTTTCCCCAAAACCAGTAAACAGTAAAACTGGAAAAAATCATCTTTACATTTTTCTTTTTTAGGTCATGAAGACTGGAAAAGGAGAATTGTCTGCAAATGAATTCTGCATTTGGTGATGTTGTGGCAGAGCATGGAAAGCAATGGGACTCAGACTCTTTCATTTCTTTTACTATCCAAGCTGTGAATTTCAAAAATAACAAGTCATTATAAAAGTGAAACATGAGATTCTTCACACCCACTGTTTTAATCATTTTAAAACCTTTCATAACTTGAAGTAACTAAAACATTTCTTTTTTAGTAGTTAATGCGCACTGCATTTTTAGTGCTTTCTGAACATAAAATAAGATAGCATTAATATTATGTTCTAGGTTCCGTGAGAGGCATTTTGCATTTATTCACTCAACAGAGACTATGTGCTAAGGACTAGGATGGCTGCTGAAGTTCTGGAGATTAATGGCACATTATTCCTGCTTTCGAAAAGCTCAGTCTGATGAGATAATTAAAGCATGATGTAGCATGTGCAGTGATGCAGGAAGTCCACCCAAAAGGGTGTCTAGCCCAGTTTGACAAAACCAGGGAGTGGGCAGGAACCACAGAAGCTGCTAAAAGAAGTGATACTTGGTCAGAATCAAGAGTAGTGGGGGGTCAGCAAGCAAAACTTAATTGAAATACAGAGCGCTATTCATCTTCATAGCAATTCAATGAAATAGTTGTTATTGGTCACATCTCACATTAAAAAAATTTTTTTAATTATAGTTTATTTATTTTTGAGACAGAGAGTGACAGAGCACGAGTGGGGGAGGGGCAGAGAGAGAGAGAGAGACACAGAATCTGAAACAGGCTCCAGGCTCTGAGCTGTCAGCATAGAGCCCGTTGTGGGGCTCAAACCCACGAACCGTGAGATCATGACCTGAGTCAAAGGTCATGCTTGGTTACATATTGGTTGGTTACATATATTTGTTATGTAGATTATATGTGTATTTGCTATTATATATATATATATATATATATACATATATATATATAGGATAGTGTATTCCTGGTGTCTGATTCTGGGCTCTACATTTCCCTCTACAGAGGGACCTTCATGTTTTTATCAGCATGCACAGAGGAGCCCCAGCTCCAGACTGAAATAATCTCTTACTTGTTCTCCATGTCAACTAATTTGAACATTGCATATGTTTAACTAGTCGGAACATATTAGTTCAAATGTTGGAGATGGAGCATCTGAGGGTACTGGAGAAGCCATGACTGTGTGTGCAAAAGGCACATGGGATCTGAGAGTGCAGTTCAGCTATCAGTTGCACACCAAATCCTTGTAAATGTGCCCTGTGGTTCACCGGATTTCAGGGTCACTGTCTTCATGCCCGCCCTGGAAATGCTTCTGATCCAAAGGGAATATTTCAGTGTAATAAGTGAAGAAGCCTGTGAAAATCTCCACATATGTGGATTTTAACCTCCCATCTCTTAGCAGAATAGGGTAAATATATTCTTATTGGAGGCAATAAAAACTGATATCTTACAGACCTAGCTGATTCCTTTCTAATAGGTGTCTTCGAAAAGTCACATAAGCTTTCTGAACCTCAGTTTCTTTATTTGTTAAAAGGGTTACTATCCCTATTTCAAAGCATGACTGTGAGGATCCCACAAGAGATGAGGGCAATCAGGAGATCCTTCCCGTTACAAGTTGAGATCATCACCCCTCTTGGGGTTAATCTTTCTGATGCCTAAGTCTTATGTTTATTCTAAATTATTTTTAGCTCACCTAAAAAAATGTATCCTCCTTTATTTCTGAGATTTGTAATTGGGCCTTGGAGAAGCTGAATGTTCTGGTTAACACAGCAAATGGGCTGGGTGGTGATTAAGCTTTCAGCCTTATTATTGAAATCAGTGAATTACTGACTTATTTGTGAAATCGGTGATAACGTTCCAAAGGGAGATGCCTTTCTCATATGCTAAAATATAAATTTGGCATTGAAACAAGATGGGAAGCTTTTAAAGCAAAATGAGTTTTCATAAAATGTTGTCCATCATGCCTCTTCCCGGAAGCATGTGGGAGACCACATTGTATGATAGAAAAATGGTGTGCGTGGGGGAAGACTGAAACTATTGTTGGACTTTCTCAGAATTCTAAAGATGTAATTTGAGTTACTCTAATAATTGAGAACTTCAAAAGGTCCACTCTATTTCAAAGAAAATCTCTTAGGCTAATGTGAGGTGGATGAAGAAGGTGCTCTCTCTAGCCAGGAGTCCCGAAACATGATTTATTCTTATAGCATTTCTGTGAGATGTTTTTTCCTCTTTTCCAAATTTTGTAGAAATGCCAAGTCTCTTTCTTCAAAATTCAATACAATTTGGCTCAGAAACACAAGGCAGGGGAAATAGGACACCAGTTTTTTTAATTCTATACAGCTCCTCACACCCCTGACTAACCTTCTATTTAGAAGATTTAAAAATAATTTTCCATATAGAAATGTTTTACCTTTTGATTTTTGTTGGATATTCTTTAAAACCTCCTCTACAGTGCTGAAATATAATCTGGTATTCACAGGTGAAAACTACTTACTCTTTGAAAACAGCATTTCTTTTGGCTCAGCCAAAAATACAGGAATGTTTTCACTTACTTCCCACTAAAGAGAAAAATGATTTCATGAAGTAAGTCTCACCTTTGAGGAATAACATCAAAAATGTCAACCCTGAGCTTTGAGAAGTCACCAACGGCAAGTTCAGATGTGTGCACAGCCCCAGCTCTGAATCGCAAAACCTAGTTAAACACATCTGCCCTCTGATACTCGCGGTCAACCCAGTGGCAGAGTGCTGCAGAAGGAGCTTGGATTTTTATTTCTTTGGGATACCTGTGTATCTTGGAAACACCATAAAAACTCTGAGTCTAAGTCTCTATAACTTGCAAATGGGACACCGCTCCCTCTTTTCCCTTGGGTTCCTTGATGACAAAGTAATAGGTTCTCTACCAATGGCGAGGGCCTCCTCCCTCAGCTTCCTCATTCCCTAGGTCTAGATCCAGCTCCTAATTTTGGCTTAGCATCTCTGGTGGAAGAATAATGGTCCCTCCATGCTCTCTTCATCCTTGAAGACTGTGAACATACCCCCTGACATGGCAAGACATCCTTTGTAAATGCGATGAAGCTAAGGGTCTTTAGATAGAAGATCTGGGTTATTGGGGTTGGGCCCAATGTAATCCTAATCCTTATAAGTGGAAGAGAAGCAGGTTGCACAGAGAGATCTGAAGATGCTGTGTTCCTGGCAATGAAGAGGAAAGAAGGGGTCACAGACCAAGGAATGCGTGTGACCTCTAGAAGCTGAAAAAGCAAGGAAATGGATCCTCCCCTCCAGCCTCCAGAAAGAATGCAGCACTGCCAACATATTGACTTTGGCCCTGCGAGACCCATTTAAGACTTGTGACCTCCAGAACCGTAAGATAATACATCTACATTGCTTTAGGTCACCAAGTTTGCATTCATTTGGTACAGCATGAATAAGAAACACATACAGCACCTCTCAGGAGCCCTGTCCCGGGTGCTGGGTGGGAAGTGCTTTGAGTCGCTGGGCAAAGTGCTTCTAACCATTGACTGTCTATCTCTTCCAAAAGCTTAGGAGAGACTGCTGTCACCATGACTGTAATGGATTCTTTCTCTTTGATAGCAGAGAAGGCTGAAACCTCCCAAACAGAACAAACAGGCTGATGTAGACCAAACACTGAAGGGCCTTTAATTTTTTTTCTTCACTAACTTCCTTAAAAAAGGCCTTTTGTGTTTTCAAGGAATCAAGCAAATAGAACTTCTTTCTGGGTTTATGATCTTACAGACAGCAAAAGCGCCCATCTTCCAAAAGTCTTGAGACACCTTCTGCCCCAAGTTCCTGGAAAAGATTAAGATCACAATTTTGTGTCACCTTTGACAAGAAATCCTGACTGAACCTGAGGGAAAGCCACACAAAATGACCCTGAAATTATATGCCCCTCAGGGGAGGTGTTCAGTCCAAACAAATTCAAGTGAACCTCTTTGGATTTGACCTTTAAACCCTGAACCACGGCTATTTCAAGTGGTGGTTTCAAGATTCTGAGGTCTAGCAAAACCTCAGGGAGAGGGGGAGGGAGACAGAGAGAGAGAGAGAGAGAGAGAAAGAGAGAGAGAGAGAGGCCAATCTGGGACTCGAGAGGGGGAAAAAAACCACCAACTTTGCTGTTCTGTTAAAGGTGTTTCCCCAGAACCAGCCAGAGTGAACATCTGTGATATTCTTGTTTGGACACTGTAGCACTTGGTCTTGAAACATTTTTAGGAAATGCTACAGAAAGTGTTAGAATATCCAATTAGTGATGATATGGTGGAGCTGAGAAAGTGTCATTTGCCTGGGTGGTCCCCAAACTTTTCTGGCCTTTTAGTCAATGACATTTATTTTAATAATAGCTCAGAGACCAAGAGGCCCCTCCTCTTCCCTCTTCATGAACAGATCATGAGGAACTCCCTTATTTCTTACTCACGTCTCTGGAATCTGTGTGTGGTGGTTACATAGGAGTGTTTCCTATCAAGGGTGGATTTGAAAAACTGAGAGTTGCCCACAATCTCTGAAGCAACCTCATGCAGGAAAACAATCAGACTTTTTATGTCTGGCTCTTAGGGCCCCAAAACTGGAGCAGAGAGGGGAGGGGTGCATGACAGCTCAGTGAAAAACAGACTTCTCCAACATTTGGAATTTAGGAGAGAATTTTGATTTGCTTGTAATCTGGCTGAACTTAAGGATTCTGGGGCCCATCTCGGTGCCCTGGTCGATGTGTGCAGCCCACAGCCTGGCATGGATGTAGGATTAGAAAGTGGCTTCAGAAACCACCTATCAGCGAACCCTACTATAGATGTAATTAAAGTAGTCTCAAGTTTCTGGAGACTGGGGGTGTCCAAACATAGATCAGATGACCACTTGCCAAGGATCTTCTAGAAAACATTCAAAACACTGCGTGATTGACATAATCGTTTATTCAACATGTCAGCAAATGTTCATTAAATTTACTACGTTCGCTGATCTATGCTGGCTATTGCATTGGTTTCAAAGGTCTACCTTAAATGTTTCTAATTTTATTAGTCTATTAATTTTGGTATAGATGGCAAAAAAAGAATGATCAGACAGAGGTAAGAGTCGCATCCTTCATGACACTGAAAATACACAAAGCAAAGTCTCATAAAGTGAGTTTTATTAAACCCTAAACAACAGCAACAATAATAGCAATTACCATCTGAGCCAAGCATGAATATGTAGCATATACTTTTGTCTCTCAACAAAACCTTGTAGAAAATACACTTACGCTTATTCCCCAGACATGTAAACTGAGGCTCAGAGATATTAGAGGAGCTGTCTGAGATCACAGAGGTAGTATTCTATCTGGTTCTCTCCCACACAGAGAATAGGTAGGTAACAGCTCAGCATGCTATCTTTTGGCTATAGAATTACAGAATGATGGAAACGGAAATATAATAGTTACTCACAATATACTTCTTTGAAGGCAAATGGGATTCATTTCCAAATAGTTGACTGCAAGTTATTCACTGTATAAATGGAGATTTGCAAACTCTCTGGGGTGAGATGAGCAAGTCAGTTGTTACTGGTTGCTTGCAAGACCTTACTTATAGTAAATTAGTTCAAAGACACAAAAAAGGGTTCTTAACGCTAACTTTTTACTGGCGATTTTAGAAGCTCTCAAATAGCTGAAGTTAGGATTATTTCTGACATTCCAGTACCTCAGGGATTCTTGGATGCTATAGCAGAGGGGAAAAGCACACCCTGAGTTTCCACTTAGCACTGCCCCAGGCACTTTCATGCACATCAGCTTACTTGGTTTCTTCAGTGACCTCAGAGGGTCAATGCTACCAACCCCATTTTTGCAGGAAAGGACATTAAAATTCAATATTTTGTTCCAGGTAATGCTGGTTATTAGATCCTTGAAGCTTGACTATTTAGTGACAAGTTTGCAGTTTACACATAGCTGTGCATTTATATAATAGGGGAACTCAAAATGCTTTTCTGGGCTATGACGTGGTTCTAACCATCACTTTGTGATGGTGTTTGCATGGGGAGAGATGCTCTGAATTCCAAACAAGAGATGTTGACAGATGAAGGCATCTTGTGTACTACCTAGAACCAACCTTTCTTTCGGGGCG
>NW_027532409.1:3037900-3126043 GCF_008692635.1 Crocuta crocuta
CAATTTGATCCAGCAACCAAGACTATGGTGAGGAAGATCAGGTATCAGTCACTCTACACTGAACCATTTATCATTGAATCCATGGTGACCAATGAGTAGTGATGGTGTGTGGATTTACATACCGGGAAGGGAACCAGTTGATCTAATCTGAATTCCATCCCTTCAGATTCTGTCCCAAGGTTGGGTAGGGAAGGAATGTATCTGTAGGCAACCAGGGAATAAAAGCCTACATTAGCTTCGTTGACACATCACATTCTTCTTGAGGTGGAAGTTGGGGGAGGTGGCTTTGGGGAGCAACTGCTGGGCGCCATGTGCCAGGAAAGGAACTTATATGAAGATGGGGCTCTTGTTGCCCTGCCTGTCTTCACAAAGCATCCCTGGCTGGTATCCTAGGTGCTTTTCTCATTCCCATTCTCCTCTAATAATTGAGTTCTGCCGGAGGAATAGGATTGGGGTCCTCAGTGGAATGCCTACTCCCTTAGAAAGCCTGAGAAGCCACCGTTGTTCCAGAAGGCCACACACGGAAAAAAGATTAGGCAGGCACTGCTCTATGGCGGGGCCACGTCAGGACTCTGGCTTTGACTATAAATGAATCTGCACTTGCCCCTCTGCCTCTGCCCTCCACAGTCCATCCTCTCTCCCCATCCTCCCCATACAGAAGCAATAATTTAAAACAGCAAAATCGATGGGCTTTGAAATCCAGAGAGCGGAAGCAAAACAGGGCTCACAATCTAAGGAGAAAGGGATGTTCGAGAAAAGTAAATTTTGAAGCTCAAAGCCAGCTAATGCTCACTTTGCCACAGTTTATTAGGAAGCCGATCTGAAACCACAAGCGGGGACTAACCCTGTCCTGTTTTAAATAGACTTTCCATTTCCTTTGTCTTGCTCAAAATGTGACATGGTTAAAATAGAATTGTTTGTGAAATTTCTCCTATCCTAATTGTTAAACAGTTAAGTATTGTATGCAGTTTTCTTTAAGTATTGAACTTGAAACACTGACTTTTATTTTAGTTCTTTTGCTTTATATTCATTTATTATTGTATTATTTTATTTTTATTATTATTAAATCTTTTTATGGTCTTACATTTATTTACTGCTATTGCACTTATGATTATCATTATTAATAACAGCAGCAGTGGTAGTAGTAATAACACTAGTAGTGGTTGTGGTAGGTTTGTGAGTTCCAACTGTGGACTCAAATCTCTACCTGGCTTCTTATTGCAGCGAGCTGGGTGAGAATATATTCGGGAGATGTGAGAGGTCCTTAAGGATAGATTCATAGCATAGTTATACAATCTGTTGATTTGAAATCCCCTATCCCAACCTCCTTATCCTTAGATCCAGCTCTAATCCCACTTCTAAAAAGATAGATCAAAAACTAGTATGTGCCCATGGCAAATAAATACCACAAAATACGGAGCAAAACGTAAAAGTTTCTGCCCTTCCTTCCATTTCTATTTCCCCGAGGTAACTATTATGATCAGTTTCTTACATAGTCAGTGCTGATTCATCCCAGCACATAGACAGATATTTCTTATGATCAATTTATCATAATTGATAAATAGATAATTTATACGTACACACAGTGTCCTGTGTCTTGCTCCCCCACCCATTGAATATTATATTTTGGAGAATTTTATCAGCCCATAGGCATGTTTTGTTTTTAAAATAGCCTCTTAGCATTTAATGTAAAGAAGTAGCCTAAATTATTTAAATTAGTATTCTATTGATGGAAACTTAGATTTTTTTTCCTTTTAATTAGAAATTATGGGACCACATGGGATGGCCTCAGTGGCTCCAATGGTTGACTGTCCGACTTCGGCTCAGGTCATGATCTCACGGCTAGTGAGTTCAAGCCCTTTGTCAGGCTCTATACTGACAGCTCAGAGCCTGGATCTTGCTTCGGATTCTGTGTCTTCGTCTCTCTCCAACCCTTCCCTACTCACATGTGTGTGCGCTCTCTTTCTCAAAAATAAACATAAAAAAAAAAGAAACTATGGGACCACAAATGCACATCTTTCTTGCTTGTGCAATATAGCTACAGGATAATTTCTGCTCTTTTTATTTAGGGGCCTATGGATGGCACTTACTTCCCGGGTGACAGACAGTCTAGATCCTTCCTAATGCTGTGCCAAAGGAGAGCAGCCAGGAAAGATATAGGTACCCAGAAGAGAAAAAAACCAAGAGAGCAAATGATTCCACAAGGGAATCAAGAGCTGTGGTTAGAAGAGAAAAAAGAGACAGAGAGAGAGAGAGGGAGAGAGAAAAGGCCTGGGGGAAGTTTGCTCCAATTCAGTTCTGTTCATAATCCCATTAAGTCAGGCACCAGAAGCCCCACCCTTCACACCTCATTGTGCCTCTGGCTCCAGTGGCAGACCTTCTCTATCTTCCCAGGGTGGATAGAGGAGGCCGGGGAGGGGAAGACTCCAGCTCCCCCTAGAGGCTGGAGAGCATAGACTGGGCCAGCCAATGCACATTCTATCAAACTGAAGGACATCTGTAAAAGAAAAACACACCAGTTAAAGCAGCTGGTCACATGCACGCCTTTTCCCCTGGTGTCTTGATTCATGAGCACACAGTTTTGCATAATTGCAGTGATGGCCTAGATTCAATTTGGTATTCTGCTTTTTTTCCCACTTAATATTATATAGTAAATGTTTTTCTATGTGGCTACATAATCTTTCTAATTACCATTTTAATGTCTTCATAATACTCCTTCCAGTTCGCATATTCTGATTTATTTAACCACTCCCTCTTGTTGGACATTTTTTTTTTATTGTTTCCAGACTTTTACTAATATAGAAAATGGTGCATACAATATCTGTTGTTTTCTTCTTTTTGAATGAGTTTCTTAGATTAAAGGGTGAGTCAGAGGGTAGGGTTGATTTCACGACTCTCGATAAACTTTGCTCTGCTAACTGCATAAGCAGCAATACTACTGGCATGGTATGAAGATACTCATCTGGGTACTGTGTGTGTGTGTGTGTGTGTGTTTTAATTTCTGCAAATGTGATCATGTGACCTTCTACTGTCTTTCACTTTCTTTCAATTTTTCTCGACTTTTCACACTGCTAGCCAGCTCAGTGGTTTAGCCTTTGGTTGATCATTTTTTCACTCAATGTCATTAGAAAACCTAATACTTACCAGGAATTTTCTCTAGAGCTGGTTTTTGATAACATAGCAATTCTTTTATTTTTTTTTATTTTAGAGAGAGTGCGCATGCACAAGAGCTGGGGGGTAGAGGGAGAGAGAGAGAGAATTGTAAACAGGGTCCATGATCAGTGCAGAGCCCATTGCTAGGCTTGATCCCAAGACCCTGGGATCATGACCTGAACTGAAATCAAGAGTCAGACACTCAACTGACTGAGCCACCCAGGCGCCCCATAACATTGCAATTCTTATAGGAGATAGAAACAAAAGATGAGATGCATGTTAGTGAACTCATTTTGTAAAACTTTAAAAAAAGTCATACTTTATAAAACCCCAGTTATCAGGTTTAAGGCAAACATGGGTTGGAGGAAATCTGCTAGCACCTCCCGGCTGCAGGAAATGGATAACTGGTTCATAAAAAAAAGAACTGAGATTAGCAAAGAGTAAAGAGCTGGCCAAAGCCAAGCATTGTGGTATGAGTAGGAATTCACCAGTAGAAAAAGATGACAATAGGCTCCTAGAACCAGACCATTGGTGTTGACCAATGGTTGACCAGACCTCCTAGCTCTGCCCTTTACAAGCTATGAGGACTTAATTTATCTTCTCTTTCTCTCTCTGTGTGTGTCTGTTTGTCTTTTCTTTTTGGTTTTCCTTTTTTTTTAGGCTCCCATTCAAGTCTTAAAACTCAGACAAAATATCATTAATGTCTTTTACTTTTCCTAGCTTCTTTTCCCCAAAAGTCCTCCTTTACCTGATGCTTCCAATCCACCAGGGACACGCCTCTCTGCCTTTCTTAGAGCCTCAATCATTTGATGTTGTCTGTGTTAGAATGTGGCATCTTTGGGGCCACTGGCCATATTTTTTTCCTCTCGGGGTCTCCAGCATCTAGCATGGTACCTGACACATGTTGGGTGCTTGGCAAATGTTTGTTAAATTTAATGACTTGAATTGAATGTTTAAGTAATTATGGCACATCAACGGGAGGAAATATACAGCAATTAAAAAGATAATTAGGAAGACTGCATAGCTTGGTGGAAATATGTTTATGATATGTTTAATGCGAACATGCAAAGTGGTGCCTGCCTTATGATTCTCTCTGTCTAAAAATTCTCAAGCTAGGTGCTAAAGAGACAAAGACGGATAAGAAAAGATGTTTATCTCTAAGAAGCTCACGGCTCATGTTATACTGAGGGAGGGAGGTGTGTAAGAGTTGCCACGCATGGAGTGAGAGCAATGAGTAGAGTGTGTGAAATGCTGAGTGGGGGTCTGAATTTGTCTGGTGAAGTTGGGTAAGACAGGCATGACATTTATGTGGGCTTGGAGGTTAACTAGGAGTCAAAAAGCAAGATATTGGAGAAGGAGTTTTCTTAAATGGGAAAAGGCATTGCATTTTAGAGAAATCGTTAGAAATTTCTGTGGTGGTAGGTGGGAGGTGAGAGGAGATGAAAGTATAATGTCAAGTTATATTTTAGATGCCTTGATAAGGTGTTTGATCCTTAACATGTAGACAGTGGGGAGCCATTGCAAGTTCTTGAGCAGGGGGAACCATGATTACATTTGTTTTTATGACAATAACCTTGACAAAACAAAACAGATGGACTAGAAAGGCAAATACCCTGAGCACATACACCAGGGAGGTAGCTATAACCACCTGCTTCAGGTGAGAGACAATAGGCTTGTTGGTGGACCTGGAGCAGGTGCAAATGTGACGTACCTTCAAAGGAAGAGTGGACAAGACTTGCTGATGAATGAAATGTTGAGAGGTGAGTGAAGGGAAGAGTCCAAGGCAACTTGCAGTGAGAGATAACTTATAATAAATGTTAAAAACAAAAAAGTGGGTCAAGGTAGGAGGGTGGGTCGGAATGGAGGACAAGGGATACTGGGCTTCATTTTAGACTTGCTGACTTCTTTTTTTTTTTTTAATGTTTATTTATCTTTGAAGGAGAGAGAGACAGAGCACGAGTGGGAGAAGGGCAGAGAGAGAGGGAGACATAGAATCTGAAGCAGGTTCCAGGCTCTGAGCTGTCAGCACAGCGCCCTACATGGGGCTTGAACCCATGACCTGCGAGATCATGACCTGAACCAAAGTCCAACGCTCAACCAACTGAGTCACCCAGGCACCACCAGACATGTTGACTTCTTGATGCTACTGGGCCTCACATCAGCGCAAGGCTGGTATACAGTCAGACAAATGCTTCAAGATTCTCAGGAGATAATTCTTAGGAAAAAGATGTCCATAAACAGGGTCTAACAAATAATCCCACCCCTTCGATCTCCATGGAAAATATGAAGCAGGCTACCAATGAACCTATTCTGGCAGCCTGACTCCAGATCTAGGTTCTTCCTCATCAGTTGTAAGCAAATTACTTAACTTTGTTAAACCTCAAATTCCTCATCTGCAAATTACAGTAATAACTCTTGCCTCACGAGGTTGCGTGAGAATGAGGTGAGATAAAGCAAAAACCGCATCTGCAGGAGGAACCCAATAAGTATTCATTCCACCTCCACCCACACCCCACCCCTTGTTCCCACAGATGATCTCAAAACAAGAATAAAGGGCTAAAACAGAAACCAACACAACTGTCTTTAGAACAAGCATCAAATAGATCTGTGTCCATTCACGGCTGATTTCTCTAGGGCTGGTCTTTTTCTTATTGGAAACAAGAGATTGATGAGATTCAGGGACCATGTCCTCTTGTGTTGCAGCCAGGCTATTTTCCAAATTAAGATTCCTGCAGGGGTGAAATATGCACTTTCTCTATAGGAGCATCAACAAGATCCAATCTGTATCAACGTACCAATGTGGCAGTTTCATGTATCTCACTCTTCTCTGGTAAGAGAGTAAGACCTTTGATTTCTCTTGCTGGTTTTAATTGAATTGGATATCTGCTTCCAATATGGTTATAATCTTAATGAAACAGTAATGATAATTCCCATCTTGAGGGCTTGCTTTAGGTTAGTATTTTAGGTATATCACCTCTTTAAATCCTTGCAGCACACCTACGTGATTTTGTATTTTGCCCATATGACAAATGACCAAGCTAGTACAGAGAGGTGAAGTGATTTGTCCAAAGCTGCACAGAAAGTAATGAAGGACCTAGAATTTGAAAGCAAACCTTTAAATCCAGTGTCCTTGACCTCTCAGCCAAGATAGCATTCTCTCTGCCACTCACCACTCAGGGGCGGGAGAAGGACAGATGGAATAAGAACTTGAGAGGGTTGGAGATGCACCAAGCAAGGAAGTTCATGTGCATGTGTTTTCATTGCTGTTACACATGAACCATAAGTCACTCTTGTTTCTCCATCAAGGGAGGCACAAGGACAAGCAAACAGAATGGCATTTATCTATGATTAAAAAATTATGACCATTTATATGCAAATGAGGGTCAGCTCAATGTTTTTGGAAGACTGAAGAGGATTGCACAGAGTCATAAATTTGGGGTGTTTCTTCTCCATACACTCTAGGGCCAAGTGGGGGAGTTTTAGTAGCAGACGCCAGGGTGATTGGGAGCGAGGTTGACCACTCTGGGTTGTCTCCTCTGACAGTCACAATGACACGCTCTGTCCTCTGCCTCATTTGCTCGTCACCTGGAAAACTCTCAGTCTCCCAGATCAAATACTGTCTGCTCTGAAAAGCTGTCCACACTGATGACTTAGTTTCAGCAATTAGTCTTTGTAATGGCATAGAGGATGTTAGTTCATTCATTCAAGTAGTCATTCACTTATTCATTCAACACATGCTCACTCAGTGCTTTCTTGGTGCCAGGCATTGTCCTAGACACAGAAGGTAACATTTGTATCTGATTCCAGAGAAATGAGCAAAATCAGGTCATTATTCTCCTGTGGAGTTAACATTGACTGGAGGAGACAGGCAAATAAACAATACAAAGTAAGCAAACAAAACAAAACAAAATTAAAATAAAAAATCCCACACATATGGTATAATTTTAGGTGATGATATGTGCAAGGAGGAGAATAAAGCAGGTTGGTGGGTGGGGAGGGAAACCCTTCTGAAGGTTTTATGAACAATGACCTGAATGATCTGAATGCAGCCACGATACAGGTCATGTAAAAATGTGGGGTCAGAGACTCAGGCAGCTCAATGGTAGCTTCTTTTAATATGTGTACTATGTGAGGGAAGAGACTACAGTCTGAAATAAGCAACAGAGTGATGTTGGTGGTGGCAGTGGCATCTACCATCACTCTTGAACATCTATTGGGGTCTTGCTACCATTTTAAATATTTATATATTCATTATTCCTCACAACAGTCTTAGGTGGTAGGGATTGTTGTATCTGATTTGTATATAAAGCAAATTAGGGAAATAAAATGACTCGCTCAAGGTCACACAACCAGTAAAGGGCACTAGCTGAAACTCAAACCCCCACCCATCTCCAAAATTGATAACCTTCAGTGGTACCTTTTCCTTGCATTCCTAGCTCCTAACATGGAGTATAGCACTGCAGTCACCTAATAATATGATGAATGGATGAAGGAGTGAATTCATTACCCTCACTATCCCATAAATGACGCCTAATGTGAGTGTTCAAATTTCTGGCAAGTCTGAAACTGGAATGTATTTAGGGATTTGACAAGTATTGCATTTCTGAGATGGTGGTGGGATCGAACATGAGGCCCCCAAAGGTGAATTGCTTCACTGTCGAAGGGCACATATGGATAGGAAATAAAGCATGGTGATTTGGTCTCTCCTTCTTCCACTGCACACACATCTCTTCATCGAGGAGAATTTTTCTGCTGCAAATCACTACACACACACACCCCTCTCGAAATATATACACACACATAAAGTCAAACACATATGGGTCAGAGACAAATGCATTCCCACAAACAAACAGAGATACATGCTTGTAGTACATAACAAGGAGACAGACACAGTTGCACACAAGGATGCACCTTGACAAAGAGTATACATGCACTCACCTGACCTCAGACATAGAAAGGCATCCCCACTGGACACTCACATACGTCCGAGCAGAGACGGGGTCCACCAGCAAGAAGGAAGCTGCACCCCAACCAGTTGGGTGACAAGTTTCAGTATTCATTTCACAGCAGCTGGGGCAAATTTGCTGCTTCTCTCTTTTTGTTGCAGAAACAGCCAAGTTCACTGACACTCTCCTTGCAGGGTTTTCCTCCAAATGCTTCTTCCCCTTCCTCAGCTTCATCCAGAGGGACCAGTTGTCTAAGCAATTCCTATCTCCCTGAAGGGTTTAGATGGAAAACTGACAATGACACAGCTCCTTGGTATCCCTGCTCCTGTTTAGGGCCTCGGTGATGGATGGTCCCTGTGCCCAGGACACCCTCCCCCAGGCTCCCATGGCTCACTTCCTCATCTCCTTCCAGTCTTTGAGGTCCCCTTCTCAGTAAGGTCTGACCCAGACTCTAGTCCCCCAGCATCATGATGATATCAACTATTACTCTTGAGAATCTATCAAGGTCTAGTACAACCCCAGATGATTTGTATGCATTTATTCTGCAGAATGGCCCTGTGAGGTAGATATCATTGTATCCGATTTACAAATGAAGCAAAATGCTTAGAAAAATAGCATGACTTGTTCAAGGTCACTCTCGCCATCCCTTTTCTTACAGTGCTCTGTTTTTTCTTCATGTCTCATTTCATAGCACTCCCCATTTTCCAACAAACCAGATAATCTCATGATTATTTTTTATCAAATGCTGTCTGCTTTCCCTTCTCCCTCCCATATACACACACCAGAATATATGCTCCACACAGATGGGGATCTTTCTGTTTTACTTCCAAGCACTAAGCAATGTCTGGTACATAGTAGGCACTCAATAAATACATGTTGAATAAATAACTGAATTATTAACTATGGAGCACCTAATTTTTAGCAGGCGCTGTATTTTCATTTCACCTAGGTTTTGCTCAGTGAAGCAAAAATCACTACCAAGGTCTGATTTTGCAGATTTAAAACAGAACAAAACAAATAGAAAACACCTGAGACTCAGAGAGGAAAAGTATTGCTTAAGGTGCAAGAGCTGGTCTGAAATGGGGTAAAAAATTATACCTTACTTACTCCAAGGTGTCTTATGACTTCCTTTCTTTCTACACAAGGAGTCTGGGGACAAGACGGGAAATAGACAGCTGTGGTGAGCAAGTGATTCTGAAAGCATTTAGGAGACTCTAGAGGGAGGTGTCCTCCCTTACTGTGCCCACCTCCTCAGGATTGTGAGTTAACTGAGGTGAGAGATATTCCCTCTCCCCATTTGTAACCCCCTGGATAATTTCTGGGTTTGACTCTTTGTATGAACCAGGTCCCACTGTTAGGGGAGGAACCCCTGACAACCCAAATAGCTTCTCTAGAGCTGTGTCTTGGGCATTTCCATTTCCTTGTGATTATTAGAAGCCTTGGGGCCTTTGTGCCTTGGTTGACTGATCACATGCCAGAGCCTGCTAGAGGAACTTCTAGACCAGAAAGTTCTGAAAGTCCCTGAGACCCCAAGCAGAATTTCCTTCTTTCATTGAAGCTTCTCCTTCCGGGCAATCCCATCACCCTTTAGGGCCACAGCGTGAGCCTCCTGGCCACAGCTGTCTCTAACTCCGCATTGTTAGTTACACAAGCACCAGTGCTTGGAGCCCCTCAGGAAGGCTACAGCCCCAGAGGGAGGCTGGTGTGGAAGGGTCAGAGGTGGGAGAAGGGAGGGCACAGGAGGAGGAAAAGAGGAATGGTGACCTCTTGGTTTCCCACGTGTGGCACCTGCGTCCCTTCCCTGTCTCATTCTTGCCTCTCAAATTAGAAATGCAAAAGTCACTATCAACTCCTTCTTACCTCCAGCACCATGCCCAATCCACCATGCATCTCCATCTTTTCCATCCTCCTTGCATCTCTGGGCCCGCCCCCTCCTCTCCACACCCACAGCTACCCAGCCTGGGCCTTGCCCATACCATCATTTCCCTGGACCCAGCAACCCTGTCCTGACTGTACTCCTGGCCTCCAGACAAGTGCCCCTCCAGTCACAGATGGAGGGTCTTGACTGTGTTCTTCTGCCAAAACTGTCGAAGGCTCCTTACTGGCCTGAGAGCAGCATCCACACTCTTCCTTGGGTTGCAAGCCCTGGGTGATCTGGCTCATGCTGCCTTCTCTAATCTCTTTTCTCTGGGGCCCCAGGGCCACTGGTCTGTCCCACTGAATTTCTAATAATGCCCATCATGTGTCTAGCCTGTCTGTCTTTTCTTGATACTCATCCCCCTCTTTCTGCTTGGTTAATACTTCCTCATTGAATGCTTACATCCTGGGTCACTTCCATAGAACCATCCAGATGTCTGCTTCCCTCAATACCTGAGATAGTTATGCCTGTACACCCTCATCCCACTGTAACCATACACCCTGTGCATAGCTCCCATGTGGTCCTCCCAAAGCCACATGGTATCACTGGCTGTGTTGGTGTCATCTCAGCCAGGAACAGTCAAACAGGAGAGAGGCATAGGGCATGGTCCTGGGAGAGGGTCATGGGGCCTCCATGTCCTCTGTGTGAGTACCACCCTCCCAACACCTCCATGTGCACACCAACCCGGAAACTCTCCAAACCCCACTGGTTCAGAGAGTTTATGGAGGTCCCACTACATAGACACGATGGATTAAATCATCGGCCATTGATGTTTAACTCAGTCTTCAACCTCTCTTCCCTTCCCTGATTCAAAGGTCAGAGGGTGGTACTGAATGTCCCAACCCTCTGATCATGTCTTAGTCTTTCTAGTGACAGTCATCATCCTGAAGCTTAAGGGGCTCCCCACCACCTGTCATCTCCTCAGAACACAGAAAAAAATATTCCTATAACTCTGGAGATTCCAAAGGTCTTAGAAGCTCTTGTGTCAGGAACCAGGGACTGAAACCAAATATTAGAGCAAAAGATGCCCCTTTAGACCAAATACATATTTCTTGTTACATGAAAACATCACAGATATGGAGGCATCCATCCTAGTGGGACTTGGGTGATATTTTCCTGCTTCCCTCCCCCATACATATGAAACAGTAGGTTCTGAGTGGGAAGGAGGCAGGTGTCTCATGGCTTCATTTCAGTTGAGAGCCTAGATGTTAACTCAGAAGTGCCTTCCTTCCAGAGGAGCAGGACAGGAAAGGAAGAGCTCTTCTGTGGAAGAGCAGAAGCTGGGTCCTCCTCCAGACACCTGGGCTTCCTGGGGCTCCTTCCATGGCTTTGCAGAGTATAAGAAGGGCCATTTCTGAGGGAGAATGTCAGATTTCATTCTAACCGGAGTGGGAAAGAAAATATAGTCAATCTCATCCCGTTTCTCCTCTGGGGTCAGCTTTGGGTCTTATTTCTTTCTCTTCTCCAGTATGGGGCATCTTCCTCAAGATTTGTGGCTTTTGAACTAATTTGGCACTCCTCGCCCCCACCCCCAGACTCCAGCTCTGGTCACTGAAGAGCGATCCTGTTACTTGACCCAGTTCTGACATCCGTGCAGCCTTCTTCAGGTGTGGCCAAGAGGACACTCCATAACCAGACCAGACTTAGCCCTTCACAATCCCCTGAGCTTGGTCCTGGACTCAGTATGTCTGAAGTGTCATTAGCAGCCACACTTTTTCCTAGGACCAGAATAGAAAACCATCCCCCAAAGATGTTTCTTTGCTCATGACTGGAATTAAAGCCTCTCATCTTGAGTCAGGAGTTGTTTCAGGAAGATCAGAAGTTCTCTTTGGGGATTTGTAAAATCATTTCTGGGCTGTACCTGGCAGTGAAATAAGGAATATGAGAAGGGAGGAATATGAAAGCAGAAAGAACCGATTTCCTGAAGTCATGCAGTGAGTTAGGGGGAAGCAGGCAAATGGAGGAGGAAGGATCTAGGCCTGGGGCTGGTGTCTGGTCACAGGGGACATTGCTAGGAACAGATACAGCACAGGAATGCACAGAAGGAGAGAGGCAACCTGGGTGCCCCCGGAGCGAAGAGTCACAGAAGGCAATCAGCTGACCTGCCTCTGACTTACCCTGGTAAAGCATTCCCTGCCTCCCAGCAGTGGACAGTGTGCTTTGAATGCCCTAATCCATCTAATCTTCCAAAAAGTCCTTTGAAGTAAGCAGAGGTGCAATAGGAGTTGAACTTGGAAATTTCTGACCGCTGTGTTCGAGCTCTTTACTGCATCAGCCTCTATCTTTTGGTTACAAGCATTTAAATTCCAGTAGGTAGGTTTTCACAGCCTAGGTGGTCTCTTTTCTTTGCTATTTTTGGTGTGTGTGACTAAATGCTACAAATATCAATTCTCATAATAGGGAGAAATCTGCTTTCATTCTATTAATGGCATCACTAACCACTTATTGATTTTTTTAAAGGGAAATTAGAAAAATAAAAGATGTTGCAAATTATAGCTATTAAGTCCCACTGAAGGGTTAATATACTCGCTCCTGTGTGGTGTGAGTGAGTGGAGATCTGAGTCATACACAGAATAAGAGAGGTTGGTGTTGGAAGTGGAAGGGTCAAAGTAACAGCCACAGCAAATCAAGGCCCATGCTTAACCCTTTAAGCAGCCTCTTCTCATCTATGTACCTGGATGGAGTAGCATGATAAAGTAGAAAGAGCACAGGTCGCTACCTGGGCAAGTGACTTTGGTTGAGACGCTTAACCCCTGTGACCCTCAGTTATTCACCTGTACTATCTGGGTGATAGTACTGACCTCACAGGGTTGTCTTGAAGACAGAATGATCACATAGAGCCATAGCACAGTGCCTGGACACACAGTGAGTGGTCACCACCTACTGGATTCTTCTCATCCCCCACCCCCCTTCTCTCCATATGGTAGAAGCCATGTGCTTGCTTTCTCATAGATGGCACAGAAATTGTGGGGACTCTTCTCTTAGTCTTTAATGCATGTTACATACGCTGCAAAATATATCCTCCTAAAGCATAGCTTCTATTATGTAAGGAAGGGAGTGAAGCATTGGCTATCATCCAGCTGGGCACTGGGGGGATGAAAAACATACTGACAGGTCCTGCTTTGGATGTGGAAAGTAAGACCCCAGGCAAGATGCTGACAAGGGACTGTGATATACAAAAAAGAGTTAAGATTTCTCTTGTGAGAAATTAACAAGATTTTGGGAATCTCTGAGGCTGGGAAAAGGAGAGAGGCAAATGTAAGAGGAGAAAAAAGATCTGGGAAAAATGCCAGGCATATAGCATGCTAAATTCCTCTTGAAAAACGTGACCAAATTGTCTAATATTCAATTTTAAGTGATTTCTCGGTGCCATTTAGGTAAACACAACAAACACCAGTTGGTTGAAAGTGATTTACTATATAACAACTCTTGGCATGTCCTATTACTGCTGGTGTTATTGTAAGTATTATTACTGTATTGTCATTATTATCCAGCTTCATGTTGGGCCCATGGGTACTTTGGGGAGTAAAAGAATTGAGGGACTGGCAATGTCCAAAGTGTCGTGCTGCTGTGTGAGGGGGAAAATGGATTAAACGTGTAGGGTGATAGATTATATGCAAATTAAGCTAATTCAGTGGAAGCGGAAGCCAAGGGCTCAAATTGCTCTGAAAAGTCAAATTCTCCTACTGCCAACCCCAGGGCATCTGAGGGACTGGAAGGGACACCGGCCTCTCACCAAATGTTAGACGGAGGTTTGAACTACTTTGCCTGGACCCTCTAAAGGGAGGGTGAGCAAAGCTAAAATACATTCACATCTAACTCAGGGGTCACGAAAGCTTCTAGGTCACTCTGTTACACTCAAGGCCAAAACCAACACCAAATGCCATGGTCGCCATTTGCTCCCCTTCAGCTGGCTGCACTGCTTGAGGCCTTCTCCCCGTCATATCCCCAGCACATCCTAAGCTCTCTGCATTTCTTCAGTCCTATTCAGTGAGCTGCTGCCTCCACCTGTTGATCTAGACGGTCACCATCCCACCTGAAGGGCTAGCCCTGCTTCTCCCTCACCCAAACCTGCTGCCTTTCCCTGCTTCCCCCGAACTCCAGCTCCTCAAGAAGCCAGTGCTACCCTACCAGCCCAAGCCTGATTTTCCCTTCTGAGCATTTTCTGGGATCTCTGATTCTACTTCTCAACCTGTAGCTGGACTGTGATGCTCTCTGGCCAGCTCAGACACACACACACACACACACACACACACACACACACACACACACACATGGGAAATCTGAGGGTGTCCTTCCTGCCAAACTTGTACCTTAGTCGTAATCCTCTGGCAAGAGGAAATTATAAGAGTTCTGTTGGAGGGTCCGCAATATGATTCTATCTGTCTCAGAACAGAGCTTGGCAAACTTTTACTGCACGGGACCACATGTGAAATAGTTCAGTGTTCACATGCCACGTAGGATCTCTGCTGCGACTCCTTCACTCCACCCTGATGGTGTAAGTATAGCCATGGCCACTAGGCAAAGAAATGAGGGGCGCATGGGTGGTTCAGTCTGTTGAGTGTCTATTGATTTCAGTTCAGGTCATGGTCTTGTGGTTGTGAGATCAAGCCGACATCCCGCTTGTGGAACTTCCTTGAGACTCTCTGTCCCCTCTCTCTATGTCCCTCCCTCTCTCTGCCTCTCCCTCTGCTCATGCTCTCTCTAAAATTAAATAAATAAATAAATAAATAAATAAGTAAATAGGTATACAAATGAGTGTGGCTGTGTTCCAATAAGACTTTACTTACCAAAAATAGGCTACTGTGACTGCAATTAGCCAACACTACTTTAGAAGATGACTGTATCTAGAAGGAGAGATGGCCCTTCACTTTCTTCAGAAACAATCTGACCTGCTTGCGATTTTTTCTTATTTCATCCCAAAAGAAAAGAGACTTTAAAGAAATAATTTGATCACAGTTACCAGGATGGATAACAAATGAACGAACGAACGAACAGAAAGTAACAAGTGTTGGTACAATGTACAGAAATTAGGGCCTTTGTGCACTGTTGGGAGGAATGCAAAATGGTGCAGCCACTATGGAAAGCCATGTGGCAGTTCCTCAAAAAATTAAAAATAGCATTGCTGTATGATCCAGAAATTCCACTTCTGAGGATACATCCAAAAGAATGGGAGGGAAGGTCTCAAAGACATATTTGTGTGGCCCGTGTCCACAGCAACATTATTCACAAGAGCCAAAAGGTGGAGGAAGCAACTCAAGTGTCCAGTGGGTGGATGGGGGATAAACATGGAATGGAATGTTCACTCAGCCTTAAAAAGGAAGGAAGTTCCGACACAGACTACAACATGGATGGGCCATGAAGACATTCTGCTAAGTGAAATAAGTTAGTAAAAAAAGATAAAGACTATTTAATTCCACTTGCACGAGGACCCTAGAATGGTCAGTTTCACAGAAACAGACATTGGAATGGTGGTTCCCAGGTTCTGGGGGGGGAGATAGGAAAAGAGAGTTGTTATTTAATGGGTATACGGTTTCCGTTTTCAAGATGAGATGTTCTGAAGATTGGTTGCCCAACAGTGTGGACTTATTTAACATTGCCAAATTGTATACCTAAAAATGGTTAAGATGGTACATTTTACGTTACATATGTTTTACCACAATTTCTTTGAAAAGCAAAGTTGGTTGCATTAACTATTTTATGGGGAAAAAATAATTTGAGTCAGTTCCTCTTGCCTCTCCCTACTTTGCTCCCTTGGACGTAGGAGCATATAGGGTGGCACAGAAGAGGTAGAGTCATTTGGGATGGTGTCTGACACTGGAGAAACCAGACAGGGATGTCTTTTCCCATCAGCCTTTCTATAGGAAGACAGACTGTCCTTTCAGCCTGATGCAGTACAGTAATTGCTCTTCCTTGGCTAGGGGGCTCTCCCAGGAGCTCCACCAAGGTGTCATATTGGGATCTGTCATGTCCTATAGCGCTGTGCTGGGGCCACACAAGTGTCCTCTCCTGCTTAAGTTATTTATATAGATGGTTGAAAACACTTTGCTTGTACAAACTAGAAACTATTAGATTAGGCCAGCAGAGACAGCCAGAGGCAATCTTTTAACAAAGTGAGTGGGATTCAAAGTAGGCATGGAAAGCAAATATTATTTCACCAAGAGTTGATTAGAGAGAGCTCCGTGGATGAGCGGTGACTGTTTTGTTAACTTAGCTGGAGGAAGTGAGCCAGGCCAGGTAGGCACCAGCTGGGTTTGAAGGGGAGCCGGCTGGGATGAAATGGTAATTCAGGGGATAGGAGGATGCATCAAGCACCCCTCCACACACACTCCCCCCTTTCTTTATTTAAAGTACATGATGGAGCTTAGCAGCTGAGAAGCCTCGGTTTGCTCTAAAATTTCTCATTTTATTTCAGGCAAACACTCTATAAATCCAATGTATTGGAAAGCAAATATTGAGGCTGAGTAGGAAGGTCCATTAAATGGAGTGCTTAAGTTCTAGGGCCTGAGCACATGGGAGGGGTGGACACAGAAGCCTAGAAAAGGAGGCGAGCTGGAGTAGGAGTGTGTAATGGGGGTGCTGGGGAAAGGGCATCTGAAGAAGGTGGGCCCTAGGAAAGATTTGGGGGCAGAAGTGGAGGGCAAGGGAGGACTTGGGGCTGCCGGGTGGGTCAGTTTGAAAGAGGCTAGTTTAGGAGGAGACTCTTAGAGCTTTTAGGGGAAGGAAACTTGGAAAGGAGGCTTCAGATGAAATTGATAATGTAGTATGGGGAGGGAGAGTCTCAAAGAGTAGTGGGGGTGCCAGAAGGGGATTCAATAATTTGCAGATCTAGGGGCACTTAGGTGGCTCAGTCGATTAAGCGTGCAATTTCGGCTAAGTCATGATCTCACAGTTCATGGGTCCCAGCCGTGCATCGGGCTCTGTACTGACAGCTCAGAGCCTGGAGTCTACTTCAGATTCTGTGTCTTCCTCTTTCTCGGACCCTCCCCTGCTCGTTCTCTGTCTCTCAAAATAATTTGCAAATCTGGGTACATAGTGACTTTCTTCTCATAAATAAATTCCAAGGACAGGGATAGATTCAAGATTTTGAATGATCATTTATACTGTCTTTTGCATTGGTTTGCAGTGGATTGTTGGGTTTGTGTGAAAAGTCCCAAACTGGCCCAGGGGTGTCTGGATCTCTTTTGAGACCCTGAGCATCAGGTTGGCCAGGAAAGGGGTACTCAGGAGCTCCCGGATGTGCTGTTTTCCAGGGATACCTATAGAAAGGAGGGGGTTTTTTACATGTAGAGGTGTGTGCTTGGGGTTTAGGGAATGGGCTCTGGAATTAGGAAGACATGGATTTAAATCTCATCTTGACCATGTGCTAACTGGGTGGCCTTGGAAAATTCACTTACACTCTTTGAGTCTGTTTATAATCATCCCCGTTCTGTAGAATGGGGATGATTATATTTCTTTGGAGATAATTATACTACTTCCTTCCTGTAGACACAAAACGTGATAACATAGTTGTGCTCAGTACAGGGACTGCCACTTAGCTTTTTTTCCTTTGATTGATGTTGTTACGGGAATAATTCTCAAAAAACAACTCCAAAACACCTCCAAGAACTCTTGATGTCTGTGAGCCAAAGTCTTAAAGTAGCTTGAGCACTGTATACACAATGACTAGATTACAAGTGACCGCCATGTTTTTTGTTTGTTTTTCTATTCCTTTTCCACAGTAGCTCTGGGAATGTTTGACCCTAGATTTTCCATAGTCATTTGTTGTGCACTGTGCTCCACAAGTTTTTACAGAGAGGGAAGTAGCCAAATATAATGGAGTCTCTCTTGGATCATACTAATGTAAGCACTTTGGCTTTTCAGTAAAACTTAGGATTTGTTAAGGCAATCCTCTGCATGTTTCCTTCCAACTTTGAGGTTTTAAGAGGAGATACCAGAACTGTCTTAGATCATTAGCACATGAGAATAAGAATAAAATAAGGCTGATTATGATAATAACCACCATTTACTCAACTGTTTTCATGTGCCAATCTCAGAACTAACTCTTTTATAGGATTTTCCTCATTTAGTGATGGCCATAGACCTGAAGATAGGGGCTATTTTTTGTTAAGATACTACAGAAAAGGAAATTGAGCCCAAATAGAAGGTCATACTTTGCTCAGGTTTATACATTTGCTAAGTGGCAGGACTGGGGCTCAACAAAGTCCAGCCAAATCAGAAGTCTGATTTGAAACTGAAGATTGTGGTTTTCACCTAGACTCCACAATGAGCTCTCTCCACAATGAGAGCCAAGAGGGGACAAGTCACAAAAAGCCTGTATTCCCGGGTGAGACCCTTGGTTATTAGGAAACGATGATAATTAATCTACTGGGATAAGGGAGGGGCAGATTTAATTTTTGCCCAAAATGAATTTGTCCTAATTGTTACTGATATACAGGGCTTTGGACTCTTAATCAATGATGTTAGCAGTTTTCAGTGTTAATTTAATTAGTACAAGAGACCCCGCTGGTAGAAATATTGGATAATTAGTGTTTTATGTAATGGCTTATGAAGTACCCTGTAAAAAAAACTTCAATAATCACAGATTCTCAGCTTTTATCAAAGCACAATATTTAAGTGGATAAATCCTTGCTTAGAGGCTGGTCTGATAAAACATCATTTGGGGCATCAAATTCCCATTCCTATTGCATTCCTATCCCATTCCTCTGGGTGCCAAAAGATAAAGGATGAGTCATATCTGATTCTTCCAGAAAAACATTTCCAGAGGTGACACACAGAGATTTTCCCAGAGGTAATGCTTCAATGACACTGAGGATCCAAGAGCTTTGCACTTGGATTCCTGCTCCTGAGGGAAGAGACAAAGCCCTGTTTTTCTAAGTCTTGGATAACTCAATGGGAAGAAATTGAGGTTGGAGGGAGGATTTAAGGCCGTCTAATAAGCATACAGCAATGTAACAAACAGGGTTCTGGGTAACTCCCAAAGTGCACATGAGTGTGTGTGTGAGAGATGTGGTCATTGATTGATTGAATATATTCTATGTCTCAGAGAAAGTGGAATGAGTTGTTCTGGTGACCAGAGACTAGGGGCCTTGTAGGGAATGTAAAAGCAACATTTAAAACAGTTCCTTCTCCATATCATACTGACCACACACAATTCCCAAGCAGATGGGTGAAGATTCCTTATGAAACGCAATTATAGCAGTTGCAGGTCAAGTTTCTGCCTGTACAACCACCTGGGAGAATATACACCACCTGAGACTCCAGCGCATATAATGGAAGAGTGACCTTAAGCTGGACTAACTTCAATTCTCAAAGAAAAGAATCTATGAGAGAGAAAATACTATGACTGTGGTGACAGACAAAATATCTCCCTCCATGCCTTATGGGTTCAAAGAGTTTGGAGAGCCTAAGCCTTGGCTTTTGCCACCCTAAGGTTTGTCATGGGAATGTCCTATCGAGATTTTACAACTCCAATATTCTCTTACAATCATATGCTGTAGCTGTGCCCTGGGATTGGCTAATGTTCTCTGGTTTCCTACACCAGAAAGCAAAAGTCTCGGAGACCAGAAATTCAGATTCAAGATTTTCAACTTTAATATCTTCTGGCAGTTAAAACCAAGGTGGTCCAAACTCTACTCCTTTATTTTAAATCTACAAGTCTTCCTGAGCTCTTAGTTGGTGAGTTAGTGGCTATATCACCTACCCAATACCAGAAATCAGTGGGTCACTCTTAACCCCTTTGCCCTTTTACTTACCACTTATATGGTTTAGCAGTCAAGTCGTCAGACTTTCTTAGTTATGCTTTTTAAATCTGTATTCTTGTCTGTCAATATCACTGATTCACTGAAAGCCTTCATCAGCTCTTGCCTCCCCACCCCCCATGTGGCCCCTTCCCACTCGCTGGAGTCAGCCATCTGAAACACAAATATGACCTTGTCATTACCATTTCACTTCTGTAATGAGCCTTCATGACCCATGAGATAAAGTCTAAACACTTTGGCACAGCATTGGTGACCCTCGGTGACCTGGTTTATGCTTAAACCTCCAACCTCGTCTCTAACAGCTTCCTGCCTCAAACGTACGCCCTACGTTCATGTTATTAATTAACTATATATGTCGTTCTTCTTTCTGTTGCTGTGCTTTTTCTCTCTTCTTTTTTCCCTTTTTCTTCTGTATTTTCTTCCTCTTCCAGGAATGACTTCCCCACCCTTACTCACATGGCCTCCAGGAAGCCAACCTCACCAACCCTTTTCACCCCCAATCCAGATAGAAGTGCCCATGGATGTTTTCATAAAGCACTATAAATAGGTATTGCTATTTCTCCAAGTACAAAATAATCTCTTATCTATCTGATTAAAGTGACTGAATCTCCTCATAGACTGAGCTCACTGTAGCCAGAAACCATGCTTTCTGTTTTTAATCATTAACACCTAGGACAGAGCCAAGCAATTAGCAGATAGACACCATATGTTTATTTCACACATAAATTAATGAATATTACTGAATAATTTATCCAAGGCCAAAAGAAGAACTTAAACCTAACCCCAGTCTTCTTATTTAAAATTGCATTATTTTTATTTTACCTTATTCTCTTGTTTAAATATCGAGCTCTGCCTTGATTTTTGTCTTTAGAATTTGATCATGTGTTTGCATTTCCCTCAGCCTACCGATGAATATAAAATAAAGGGACTTTGAAGAAGACACACACACACACACACACACACACACATTCACAGAAGAGTGAGAAAGTTTACCACTAATAGACCATGAATAAAGGAGTTGATAAAGAATACATTTTAGGGGGAAAAATATTCCAAAGGACTGTGTTCCAAGTAAGATGTAATAGTAACAAATAAAATGATGGATTGGCATATAAATGTAAATAATGATTATTTCCATGCAATAATAATAAAATAATGTTGAATTTGTGGGTTGAAGTGGGTGAGTTTTAAACAGTGAACCATAGCAGTATTGAAGTTGAAAGGGCAATAGCTGAACTATGAATTTTAAGATCCTTTTATTAGTTACAGAGGTTTAACATATTGGTTACTTTAATATTTATATAGTTAAACATATGCTAAAGGGTAACCATTAAAATCCTAGAAATAAAGTGTATAAATTTTCAACCAGTAGATGAAAACATAGAACAAAGTAAACATGCATAAAAAAAGCAAAAATTCTGGTAAATTTGAACCTCCCCTAATTTTAGACACGAATAGTTCTAAAGTATGTAGCTTCAGAATGATTGAGTACATTTGAATCATGAAAAAATGAAAATTTTCCTTTTTTAGTTTTTTTAATGCTTTATTTATTTTTGAGAGAGAGAGAGAGACAGTGTGAGCAGGGGAGGGTCAGAGAGAGAGAGGGAGATACAGAATCTGAAACAGCCTCCAGGTGCTGAGCTGGGTGTCAGCACAGAGCCCGACGTGGGGCCCGAACCCACGAACCATGAGATCATGACCTGAGCTGAAGTCAGACGCTCAACCGACTGAGCCACCCGGGCGCCCTGAAAACATGAGAATTTTCATAGCAGGTCTTCTGGGTGCCTGAGCCCAATTCCAATGTGTGTGATGGAGATTCCCCTCACACCACCAAGTATTTCTCTGGACACCACCTAGAAGTCCATTCTGACACTATCTGTCTGGAAACAGCATCAGATCCTACAGGTTGAGGGTTCAGTCTTACAAGTCTCTCCCCTTACCCAACTTCAGATGCCAGTTCCAAACCCAGGTTGCCACCTGTGCTTTGGACCCACCTGCTATAGATTAAGGGGATCCAATGATCCCCTTGTTAGGTTTGATTAATTCGCCAGAGCAGCTCACAGAACCCAGAGAAACATTATACTCACTAGATTCCTGGTGTATTATTAAAGGATATAGTTCAGGAACAGCCAGATGAAGAGCTGTGCACAACAAGGTATGGGGAAAGAGCACAGAGCTTCATGCCCCGTCCCAGACACCCATCACCCAGTACTTCCATGTGTTCACCAGCCCAGAAGCTCTCCAAACCCCATTCTTTTGGGATTTTATGGAAACTTCATTACAAAAGCACAGTAGATTAAATTGTTGGCCATTAGTGATTGGCTCAAACTCTGGCCTTCTCTCATCCAGGGAGGTTGATGGGAGGATGTAAAGTTCAACCCTCCAGGGTCAGAATGGCTAAAATTAACAACTTAGGTGACAACAGATGTTAAGGAGGATGCAGAGAAAGAAGATGTCTTTTACACTGCTGGTGGGAATGCAAACTGGGGCAGCTACTCTGGAAAACAGTATGGAGGTTCCTCAAAAAATTAAAAATAGAACTACCCTATGACTCAGCAATTGCACTACTAGGTATTTATCCAAGGGACACAGGTGTGCTCATTTGAAAGGACACATACACCCCAATGTGTATAGCAGAGCTATCGACAATAGCTGGTAAAAGGGCAAATGTCCACTGACTGATGAATGGATAAGAATATGTGGTATATATTTATACAATGGAATATTACTTGGCGATGGAAAATAATGAAATCTTACCGTTTGCAACAACAACGTGGATGGAACTAGAGTGTATCATGCTAAGTGAAATAAGTCAGTCAGAAAGAGAAATACATGATTTCACTCGTATGTGGAATTTAAGATACAAAACAGATGGAACGTAAGGGAACGGAAGTAAAAATAATATAAAAACAGGGAGGCAGACAGACCATAAGAGACTCTTGAATACAGAGAACTAATGGTTACTGATGGGGTGTTGGGGGGGATGGGCATTAAAGAAGACACTTGTTGGGATGAGCACTAGGTGTTACATGCAGGCGATGAATCACTAAATTCTATTCCTGAAATTATTATTACACTACATGTTAACTAATTTGGATTTAAATTAAAAATAATAATAATAAAAAGAAAAGAAAGGTCAGCCCTCTAATCTCTTAGTTGGTTCTTCTGACAACCAGTTCTCAACCTTAAGTGAGGTTGGAAACTCGCCTCATTAATGTAACAAAGGACAACTTTATTGCTCTCCTCCCTTAGGAAATTCCAGAGGTTTTTCGGAGCTCTGAGCCAGAAACCACAGACAGAGACCAAATACCCGTTTCTTATTATTAACATAGTATCGCAGCAGGGCCAATGACACAAATAATACCTGGGCGGGGGACACTGAGCTGCATTTACAAAACAGACTACTTTACATCGTGAAAATACACGAACCAGCGCTGTATCCAAAACCATGTGCATTTCTCCTAAAAGTTCAGAAACAAAGCAAGCCCAAAGTCCGTATTGTTCAAGAACAGAGGCTCTCCTGATGAAATTTTCTACAGGTACCACACGCTTTTCGAAAGTTTGTGTTACGCCACTTGACTTTTACGACAGACCTAGTTTAATACGGTAACGGGGTTGGATAACCTGCAGAAATACAAAGAGGATTTTCGCTTTCATGAAAAATTGCACAAGTGGAAATGCACTTGGCCTTGGTTTGGCAGTGAGCCTTTCTAGAGGCGGCCGCAGCCCTGCGCCCCAGCACAGCAGCGAGAGTGGCGCCATCCAGCGCCTTCCCCGCAACCACACGCAGCATCTCCGCCTCTGCTCGGAGCTCTGAGCCTGTCTGTGAGCATCCGGTGTGTTTCTCGATTTTCTTCGCACATCCATCAGCAAGATGTGGCCAAAGATATCAGAAAAGCCTACGAGAGGTTATTTTGGGGGTCTCGGACGCCCAGAAAATTTTCCATATGAATTATAGTGACTGCTTCTTCGCCTTATGCCATTTCAGCTTACAGGGTTTAGTAGGAATGCTCACTCATGGAGGGCAGCGAAACGTGTATACATACAATAAATTTAAAATGCACTGAACAGCAAGGGTGTAATAAACACAAAAGTTGGAAGAGCCATTAATCCAGAGATGGAGGCAGTGTATGGAATGGGAAGAAAACTTTTGATAGATACAAATCTTTGATAATATTGCATTCTTAATTTTAGGTTAGTAAGTTAATGGGTATTCATTTTATGATTATGATTCATAACTTATAAAACTGTTATTATTTTGGATACACATTATATTAAAAGAAGTCACACATTATAGTAAAAATGTATGAAAAATGATCCAGTTTAAACTTAAAATCAAGAAAGGGACTGGGCTGTGAGCTGGGGAAGGAGCTAGGTATGAGGGTCCGGGTCAGAAATGGCAAAGAGGATTCGTGTTTCCTTCAGAGAGGAATTCTGGGTCTCAGGTTGTTTCCGGAGGTAAGTAGGACACTCCATTAGTGATGTCTGCTTGGGTGTGGAGATGGGAGACAAAACATGTGCACTAGATTTATCATGCCTGTTCTAAGTGATTTATCCCTGTAGAATGGTGTTTGGCCTTTACTGAGGGGCTGAGAAGGGCCTGAGCCAGTTTAAATACACAGAACTGTACTTGTTACTTTCCTCCCTAATCAAGAACCTGCTAGGAAGAGGGACAGACATCTCGATGATGGAGGCCTGTGGGTTGGCTGTGGTTCATCTGACTGGTGAGTAGAATTCACACACTACTTACAGGCCAACACCCCTCTTGAGAAATGGAAACTCATGCCCGTGAACTCCTCTTCATTTGGGCTCTTCACTGTGAAAGCCTGAGACTCACAGACTTCTGTACCCTGACCTCAAATCCCTAGGTTTGCAAATATCCTGGTTAACTCATCTAGGGAACCCAGAAGGAAGGGAGACCTTGGGAGAGGGGACACAACAGAAAGGGTGGACACAGGGCAGGGAGGTCAGATACTATGGGAGAAAAAAGGGGGCAAGCTTGCCATAAAGACTGACCTGGGGGGAGGGGGAGGGGCGGTGGAGAGTGCAGAGGAATTGTCAGTTGGATCCTTTGGGGTGACATACATAAGCCCTTGATTAGGTGTGAAAAGTTGACATGCCTGCATTGCTTACAACTAATTAATGGCCGTGGATGGCTTTGGCTTTGAAAAAGCCAAAAGCTCGGTCTACAAAAACCAAATGGCATCTGCAATTTAAGCTGGTCACTGTTCCTGTGAATTCTCAACGCTGGCCAGAGGCTGCTGTATCCTTGTCATGTGAGACTATGAGTTTGTAATTCATTTCATAGGACAGCAAGTGCTTTCCTCTTTTGATTGATTGATTGATTGATTGATTTTAGAGAGAGAGAGCATGAGCGGGGAAGATGGGCAGAGAGAAAGAGGGAGTAAGAGAATCCCAAACAGGCTCCATGCTCTGTGTGGAGCCCGATGCAGGGCTAGATCTCATGACTGTGAGTCCAAAGTCAAGAGTCGGACCCTTAACTGACTGAGCCCCCCCCAGCGGCTCTTCCTCTTCTGTTCTCATGGCTCTACAACCTCTCCTTCTCCTTCGAGACAGCTCGGCTTTGCTTCCTCCACAGAAGGACCCAGGCGTCCTCATAGGGGCAGGCGAATTGCACTCACACTTTGGATCCCAATCTACTGAGGATTTGCCCATTCTTACTGGTTTTAATGTATTAGTTTTAGTGTTGTTTCCCCCTGATCCTAGATTCTCCCCTGTTCCAGTTAGAAGACCATCCATTTGAGCCACTGGAGAGCCATGTGGTTCTTAATGAAGCTCTGGCTCTCGGGGCGGGGAGACTGCTGCTAACATGATCAGGTTGATGGCCTGTGATTTTCTTTCCAGAACATTTTCCTGAGCCGTGGCTAATCCCCCACCTCATTTAGGGGCAGGATGAGTACAGTCCTGCTTTCTCCACCAGCCAGTAAATAGAGGCATCACAGACCTCGATGTTAATGTTTCACTTGCTGTAGGTTGGAAGCAGCCCACATAGTTGCAGGATGGTGAGATGCGGGGGGAATTTTTCTTCATTTCAGAGCTTCCCTTGCTGTTCCTTTGCACACACCAACCTGGAAACGGTATCCTCAGAGAAATTCAGTAATGAATTTGTCTACAGTGGAGACAGGGCAAGGCAGTGGGTTCGCGTTCAGTTTCTGGAGAAAATGAGTGAGAACCATAGCTGTTTGCAGGAAGGCAGGACACACCCCGGGCAGAGAGGTGCAGGTGGGGGCAGTGGAGCAAGGATAAATGGGAAAGCTTGCCTGTGGGTGTCTGAGTCCAAGGGCGTGAGCCTCTGAGGAGCCCCAGGCAAGCTGTTTGATGGTCGGTGGACAACCTTCCCCACATCTGGTGAGAGCAGCACCCACCTGCAGGGTTTTGCAGACGACAAGGGAAATGACACATCTCTGTGTCACCTCCTGTGTCCCTGCACGGACTCTAACATAGGTGGGGAAACTTCTATAATCTGAAGAACCGTGACCGAAGTCGGGGGTCTTTATAGCCAAGAGCAGACGTAGGGCTGCTCAGCAGAGGTAACCGGCTGCTCCTGGACAAAAGTGCAGGGCGCTTTCTCACAGAAGCTGTGTCACCAGTGCATGTTGCAAAAGAGCTGGATTCGTCGGTGTTGCAGGGCTCAGAGGAGAGGCGCTCACACTGCCATCTGCATCACCACCACCTGGAAAGGATGTTAAAAATACAGGTGCCGGGGTCCCACCCCCAACTCCTGAATCAGATCTTTAGCGCTGGGGCCCAGAGAAGTGTGTTTGTAACACAATTCCCTAAGAGAAGCACATGCACAACAAAATTTGAGAAGCTGTAATTCAGGGAATGGTGTCTAATTTGAGAGTTCCTGGCCTTTTTTGTCCATGTGATTCTTAGTTTTCTAAAAGGACCATGACACTAACATCAGAGAGATGTTGGTGTATGATGCTATTCCTGATGACCTTAAAGTGTGTTGTAGAGGAATTTCAGCCTCCACTAAATCTATTGCCGCAGCCCTGTGCTAAAGCAGATCTTTCTTTTCTTGATCTTGTCAGTGTTGACCCTCCCTACAGCAATCTGACTGTGGGCTTTTGTAATACACAGATTTATTTGGAGCTTCGCCAGCTCTGAATCCCATTCTGTGTTTTCTCAGCCTACTTTCCAGGTAATTCCCTGAATTTTCCAGTGGTTTTTCAGCAAGTTTATTTATTTTTTTTTCTCTCTCACATTAACCAGAGCTGGACTCTGTTGCTTGCAAATGGAATCAGTGACTAGGAAAGCTCCCAAGCCCCCCAATTTTTCTCATACTCATCTGTCCATTCCTTCTCAGCCTCATCAGGACATTCCTTTATCATATAATGCCTGGTATGCTGGTATATTTCAGAGACATAGCCAACTCTCTCTTTATCGTTCTTCTTGGTCTCTACTAATCCCCTGTTCAGCTCATATATGAGACATTTTCTATTGTTCATCTTTATGGTGTCACAGCAAACAGAATCACCTTTCACCCAGTTGCCCAATTGAGAAACCCAAGTATCACCACTGACAGCTTCTTTTTCACATAGAGGACATCCAGTCATCAAGTTCTGTTGGTTCAGCTTTATTATCACACAGACCTGCTCACTTCTTAGCAATGCTGTTGTCATTGTCTTAATTTAACCACCTCCACTTTGCACCTGGTCATGCCACGGCCTCCTCGCTGCTCAGCCTGCCTCTGGTCTGCACCCTCCAGGACAGCCAATGTGACCTTCTGAAGAGAAGATCTAATCATGTCATTTCAATGTCTGCGATTGTGCAATACCTCCCATTTGGATAAATACAGAAGGCCTTATTATAATTACAATTCATAATTAATAATCCATGCTCTTCCCATGTCTGCAGCCTCACTTTTTAGTACCTTCTCCAAATCACCCACCCATCCACACCCTTATGTATTCCTTCCATGCCCCATCTGACATGAAGATCTCAGATTTTCTGAAAGCACCTTGCCTTCTTGTGTCTGGACCCTGGACATTCATCTATGCTCCCTCTGTCTGGAACCCAAACCCCCCTGAGCCCCACCCCTCCTATCCAGGCAACTCAGACACAACATTTGGGGAATTTCCTCCAGAGATCCTCTTCTGATCCCTCATTTGTGATCGAGTTGTCTTGCTTCCATATTTCCTTGGTGCCTAGTGTTCTTTTGATCACAGCGATCAAGGATTTATAAAAGCAGATCATAATCGCGGGTTTCTTCCCGTGTTTCTCCCCCTGGACATGTACTTGTCATGGTGCTGGCTGGAGGGAATGCATTCTCTGCACTCCCTTCACTCCTGTCTCTACCATGTTTAGCAAGTACTTTATTGGTTTGAATAATCTTACTAGAGAGGTCAAGGAAAGAAGAAAGAAGAAAGTAATGTCCATGGAACAGCCCTGTGCAGACACCACACTACTCTCTTTCAGAGAAGTGACTTCATTTTGCTCTTACATCATCTTGTAAGTATCTAGGATTACGATTCCTGTTTTATATTAGACCAAGTTTAGCTCTAAAGTGGTTGGTCAATGTCCCCATTATCATTCAAGAGATGGGTCTGGGGTTTGATCTCAGGTCAGCCTGATGTCAAAACCCACAGCTGCCCAGCACGGACTCTTCAACAGTGACTGACACTTCAAAGACAAAAGAGAAAAAAACCTCACAACTCAGTGCTGTTTATTTCCTTGTTGTCTAGGGAAACAGAAAGGAAAGCCAAGTTCAGTTTAGCCTTTCCCTCAAGAGTTCCAAGCTGTGGTGTTCCAAGCACGGACTTCAGATATCACAGGACAGGGGGAAAACCGGTCGACAAAAATGAAAATTTAGATGTTCTTCCCAACAGGTCATAGCATTTCATACCACTCTCTACTACCAGGGCACATCTATTCTGGGAAGGGAAGATTTATAAGACTGAATATATAATTAGAAAATTGAATTTACAGTAACATCCAGCTTTGTTACCTTCCCAAAGCACTTTTGCATATAGACTCTCATTTAGAGGATCCACTAAGAGGATTCAGATAATTCAGTTTGCAAATGCAAAGGCCAGGAGGTGATTTTATAAGTATTCAAATACACTCAAGTTCCTGACAAAAGAGTGACATGCTCATTCCTTGAGTTGGAATTCCATCAGAGAAGGGCCTCCCATGGGCAGGCCCTGCGAAGTCCATGACTCCCCCCACTTCATTTTGTAATAACTTGGTGACACAGGTATCATTATCTCACCCTCAGGTCACCACCGCTGCAAGATGTCAAACTCTAATGAGACCTTTCTTGGAGCTTCTAGGGAAATAGCTCCACAAAACAAGCAGCGACCCCCATTGCCCACCATCAGCATCCACACCAGCCTTGCAAGCACACTTACGTAGTGTTATAAAGCAAGACGTAAATACAATAACACTGATTTTAAATTCAGAGCTTTATCAAATGTCTATTTTCACCGGGTGGATGGGTATCTTCATAGAATTCACAATCAAGGCCATGGAAAGCAATGGCCTATGATTCTCCTGTACCGGGAGGTGGAATGTAGCTCAACCAGGCTAGAGAAGTCACCAAAGGTCCATGAGTAGAAAGTGGAAAACTTGAGATTGAACCTTGGCACTTCTCACTAATGCTAGAGTAGAATTGCCCCTCAGCAGTGGTTGCCTCTTGGTAATTAGGGTGCTATACGTGCTTTGGCAGCACAGATACTAAAATACCAGGGTGCTGATTGGTGAAAGCCATCTCAGAGCAGAACACTTACAAATCAAGTCAAGAGGGTGGTGCAAGGGAGAAAACCCCGTTCCCACCTTATGCGACTCAAAGTAAAAAGAGAGAATTATTAGAAGATTGATAAAGGAGGGGTGAGGCACCAGAAGAGCAAAAACAAAACAGGTATTTGCATTGTATTTTTTTTTCCACTATAATTGGTTGCCACAAACTTGGCTACTTCAAAAAAAAAATGCATTATTGTACAGCTTTGGAGATCAGAGTTCTAAAAGTAATGTGTTGGGGCACCAGGCCGGCTCAGTGAGTGGAACATGCATCTCTTGATCTCAGGGTCAAGGGTTCGAGCCCTATGTTAGGTGTAGAGACTACTTAAAAAATAAAAATAAAATCAATGTGTTAGCAGGGCTATGTTCCATCAGGAGGCTTCAGAAGAGAGTCCATCTCCTTGCCTCTCCAGCTTCTAGCATCTTGTCCTCCTTTCTTGGCTAGTGGCCATGTCTTCCATCTTCAAAGTCAACAGTGGTGCATCTCTTTCTGACCTTAGCCAGGAAAATTTTCTCCTCTAAGAACCCATGTGATTCGATTGGGTCCTCTTGGTTAATCCAGGATAGTCTTGCATCTCAGGGTCCGTGACCTTATGCACATCTACATAGGTGACATATTCACAGCTTCCAGGGACTAGACCATGGACATCTCTGAAAGGTCATGACTCTTCCTGTCACATACATAAGCAGGACCCAGGAAGAATGGAAAATGGGAGGGGCAGGTACTATCTGACCACATAGAAATGCAAGGAAGGATATAGGATATAGGGGAAGACAGAGGGGAATGTGAGAACAGGGTAGATGAATACATTGACTAAGAGCTAAATTGGGCCAAAGTAGGGGCAGATTCATTCTTTGTGGGACCTGAGCTTAAGTAAAGTTTTTAAGTCCTGAAGACAGAGAATAAAATTATTAATGAGACTTCTTAAGGTCCTCCCAGGGCCTTGGAAGGGGTTGCTGTGCACAAACATCCTGGGAACTCCAGCTCCGTGAGCATTACAGCAAAGTCACCTGTGAGTCAGGGCCTGTGGTAGATACTCTTGATATTGTCTTTACTCACTCTGCACATGTCTAGGAAAACTGGATCTGGAAAATCTGGGAAGAGATGGAGCAGAAACCCAGTGCCAGGCCGGGTGACTGGGTAGCACCTCCCCTGGAGAGAATGGGGCAGAGATCGGTAGCCCAGCACCGAACTTAGCTGCCCAGGTGATGCCCCTGCCAAGTAATTCGCATTGGCGTTTCTGGATTTTGCAATCTTCTTGGAACAAATTCCCAAGCAACATTCTCTCTCGCAGAGGTGAGGATGAGGCAGAGGCCCAGAACTCAGCCGCGAGGTGGAAAGATGAAACTCCAACAAGGAATTCAAGGCCAAAGCCAGTGAGCAGGAGCTAACAGGAGCCCTGGTTAGCAGTATGACCTGAACAGCCCCCACCATTCCTATTGGCCTTCTCTTGTTGCCATGGGGCCTTTCTTGAAGATTCCTCCTCTTGTCTCTACCTCCTTCCATTTATTCTACCACCCTGAGAACATGTTCTCTGCATGTTCACATTTTGAAGCAGGGGAATTTGGATAGAACTTGATATATCATTAACATTTTAAAAGATCAGACCTGACTCCCATGCTGAATTTTACCTGTTGCCACGTTTTACCCCAACTTAGACCTCTATTTCTTACTTTGAGCATTGTCCATGCTTCTAAAAACAGACTCTCGGCTCAGACCAAAGAAAGGCATGGGATAATGTGTACAGATGCGATTTATTTTTGTCTCAATAATATATTTATTTAACCCAATATATCCAAATGTCATCATTTCAACATGTAATCAATATAATCATTGAGATAGCTTAAGTTTTGTTTTCTGTACTGAATCTTATACATCTGGGGTGTATTTTATACTTATCACTCCTCTCGATCAGGATTAGTCACACTGCAAGTGTCCAACGGCCACTTGTGGCTGGTGACTCCTGTATTGAAGAGCACAGACTTGTGCTCAGAGACCTGATCAGAGTCAGGTTTGTTGGTTGTTTTGTTTTTGTTTTTTAGGAAGGAAGGAATACCTGTGACCTCTTTTAGGCAATATTGGCAGCAATTCGTGGTCATTATTTAGATCTACTAATTCATTGGGGTTTACAAAGTGGCAATGTTGTCATTCTACCTTCATTCACTATCTGCAATACTTCTCTAGAGTGATACTTCCCATCCTCAACTATTTGGTTACCTGGAAGAAGAGTTTATATAGAAAAAACAGAGTAAGTAATGCTTGATTCTTTCTGTTTATCTACCATTTTCAAAGGGCAGATGCAATTTGTTTGCAACTCTATTATTTTTTATTAATTTTTTAATGTTTATTTTCGCAAGGCAGAGAGAGTGTGTGCAAGTGAGCACAGGGGGAGGGGCAGAGAGAGAGGGAGATGGAAGATGCAAAGCGGGCCCCACCCTGACAGCGGAGATCCTGATGTGGGTCTCAAACTCATGAACCCTGAGATCATGACTGGAGCCGAAGTTGGAGGCTGAACCCATTGAGCCAACCAGGTGCTCCACAACACTCTTTAACTTGTGGGGTGCAGGGGGTTGATAGTTATAGGATGGGATAGAATGGAAGGGACAGAGTCAGGTTCAGCAATGAGGTGAGGGTATGGTATGGCTCCAAGAAGACTATCTCACATACCTCAGTATTTTTAAAAAAATTTTTAAAGTTTATTTATTTTTGAGAGACAGAGAGACAGAGTGCAAGCCAGGGAGGAGCAGAGAGAAAGACACACACACAGAATCTGATGCAGGCTCCAGGCTCTGAGCTGCCAGCACAGAGCCTGACTCAGGGCTCGAACTCATGAACCGTGAGATCATTGACCTGGGATAAAGTCTGCCGCCCCACTGACCAAGCCACCCAGGTGCCCCCCTCAGTCTTAAAGACAAGGAAAAAATACTGTACATTCATCATGGTTGAGTGAATCAGGCATTATTTATTCAGGATGAAGGTATCTCCTCACCCCCTACTCCCAAATCCACACTCGCAGGAAGGACATAAATAGTCTTTGTGTTTCCGGCTTCCTTGGGGAAATTGTTCTAGATTGGCACAGAAGGAGAGACTCTAGAGGCTGGTGATTTGAGTCAAGGATGGGAGTAGCCTTAGTTTCAGTTTAAAGGGCTGGTATATGAATTAGGGAAAAGTTGGTCACTGGGATTTTCATTGGAGCTAGAGACCCATGTCTGAATTATGCATAGAGCCCTGGATTGGGGGTCTCTGTGGGAGACAGGGGAAGCTGGACACCAAGACCAGCAGCCTTTAATCAAGACTCTGGCTGGGCCTGTGGTCAGGGGAATGGCCCCATGAGGGGCTAGAGGTCAGAAGCCACCCCATGGAACCAGAGACGAGACTAAAGCTAACAATGGTGGACACCTTGGATTAAGAGTAAAGCCCTCTCCCTGTTCCAAGATAACCTTTAAATGCTAGGATATCTGTTCTCCGTAGTTGTTAAGAGCAGATTCTAGAACAAGCCTCCAGTGCCATCTTTCCATTTACTCTGTGAGCTTGGGACAAATGTCTCTTATGCCTCAATATCTGTAAAACAGATAAAAATTATACTACTTACCTTCATAAGGTAGTTGTGATAAGTGAGATGAAGCCCTTAGAGTCGTGTCTGAAACTGAGCAAGTGCTACATGTTTACTGTATTTCATTAATTATAATAAAATAATAATTACTATTATTACTATTACTTCATGACCTTGGGGAGATGGACAGGTCACTAAATAGAACAGAGATTGATTTTTCTTTTAAACATATTGAAGCTAGATTTAATTTAATTTGGAGGAAAATAAATGTAATCATTTTTTGTGCCTGGCCGCCATGGATTGAATTCATAGCAATACAACACGTTACCTAGTTATGTAACACTATTTAATACATACTTGGTTCACATCGAAACTGCTGAATTTAAACTACTCCTTCAAAATGTTCTGATCTGCGCACCAAAATATCTCCGGGAGTCTTAAAAAGGGCCACTCGCTGGAGTCCCAGGGCAGGATGCACCCCTGCTGTTCCAAAAATGTCTATAAAAGAATATTTGTGTGTGGGAAGGTAAGGTTGGTGGTGCAGGAATCTTGGGAGAATATTATGCATAACGAAATGGAAGGGGTAAGTTTGAAGCTTATAGAGGGTTGGAGAAAAGTAGTGGAATTTTAAGAATGATTTCAAGCCCAGGATAGGCACAGTGGAGGGCACGCAAGGGGAGCCAGCTCTAGGCTTTCCATCATAGGGTTGAAAAGTGAAAGCATTAGCTGCAGAAATCACGGCTTAGGAAGTGGCTCACCCCATCGCGGGCCATGGTCTTGTACAGCGTGGCCTCACAACTGACTTTTACAAGGTCTTTGGAGAATTTCATTTTTGACACTAGTTTTTAATAATATCTGGATGAAAGGGTAAAGGACCAAGACAGTGCCACGAGGGGGTATTAACAGTGATATTTAAAAAGGACAGAAGGAAGGTCTTAACAAATGGAGGCAGTAGGGCCCTGATTCATGGAGACGATCGTCCTCCCTGAGGCTCCTGCAGGAAGACAGGATGGTGAGGGGCCAGAGGGCTGTGCGTGATGTCAGCCCCGTTTTCCCCTGTTCGTCCATCCATCTGCGGCCTCACCTTGCCGCACCTATAGTCAGATTTGCTCAAAGCTGAGTGTCTAACCCACAGTCTGAGTTTGCTTGTATTTGGTGCTGAGAGCCAGCAGAGGATAATGGATCCAGTTTGGGGATGAATCTTAGGCATTCCTGGTCCATACCTGTCCTGCTGTCTAAGTCCATAGGGTTGGGAATCTGCCCGGTGTCCTCGCCTGGTACTCTACTCTTTTATCATACTAGAATTTCACAGGGATCCTAATGCTCACCAGCCCTTGCCTGCTTTCCCTCTCAGCAATCACTGTGGTCCCCAGGGTTCTTGGCCACCAGCTTTCATTCTGTTGGGAACACAATATTCATCTGTAGCCAAATGACACTGCCTAGTGGATCCTGATCTCATGCATTTGTTTATAGGAACCTGCCAAGCCCTCAGAGAGATACTTTTCCAACCACTGACTTGGCTGAAAGAGCAAGAGGTTCTCTCCAGCTGAATGGTCCTGCCCCTAGGACTCTTGACTCTGCCTTTCTGTGCCTGTCCCACTCTCCCCTTTAGATGTAGCTCTTATTTGTCACTTGTTGCTCTGGACTTGAACAACTTGACCTTTACCTGCTGTCCAATCTCTCTGAATCCTAGGACACAAATGTGGTTTTTCCTTCCTCCATGTGCCGCCATCAAAGTGGAGACCATTCTTCTCCCCCTTGCCCCTAGGAAAGGATGTGACATCCAAAGGGTGCACACTGAGCGAATAAGTGAATGAATGAATGATTACTGAATGAATATGTTAGGAAAGTTGATGAAAAACTCCCTTTATGAATAGGTCTCTCCCCTCAAAAAGAAAAAAAAAGATGAAGAAAGATATTCTGACAACTTTAAGAAACACAACCTGAATAAATGGACAAAATGCCATGATTTTAATTCCTTCTACTTTGAATTGAGTGCATATGGCAGCCTCCATGCTGTATCAGAACCCTAGAAATTGTGGAAAATATACATAAAAATGATGTAAGACTTTTGCAGCATCTTCCAGGGCACACAGAGCATTCCCAGGCGGAAGAACAGCCTCCAGAGTGTTGCATCCGGTTACCCTCAGCCTCCTACTCTCTCCCCAAACTTACAGTCTGGAATTCATTGTATCCTCTTTGAGAACCTGCTCCTTCTCCCATATCCCAAAACTCCGTGGGTGGATAAGACCTTGGAAGAAAAATGCGGTCAGCTGTAAGAGGTTACTCAGGGTATCTTGGCATTGCCTAGAAAGAAAATGATGAAAGGGGGACTTTCCATGAGGAGAAAGTGTTCCTGAGTACTTTAGGCAGGTGAAGAAAGGAAGAGTGAAGGCCCTGGGGTGGGAAGGAGCATGAGAGTGGCTCTGAGTACAGAGAGAGTGGGAAGGGTGGTGTGGGAAGAATACCCAGGGGTTGTTTCTTGCAGGACCTGTTAACCTCTACCCATGGATTTTAAGCACGGAGGAGAATTGGCAGATGTTTCCATGATTAAATTGGGCGTGTAAAAGCTTTCTCACCGCTATTTAGAAAATGGATTGGTCAGGGCGATGTACAATTAGAGAGAAGGATGTGGTCATACCGGCTGGAGGAAGTGAGCCTGGTAACTGTGGACACGCAGGAACGTGAATGAATTAGGAGGCCTGTAGGAGGTAGGATGGGCAGGATGGTGGGAAGCAGGGAAAGAATGTTTGCAGACTGGACGTGGGAGTGGTCAGAGAGGACTGGGAGATGAACTGGCGGGGGGGAGGTAGAGTGAGATTGCAGCACGCCTCGCATGTCATGCTAAGAAGTTTGAACTTTATCCTGTAGGCCACAGGGAGCCATTTGAAGGTTTTTAGCCTGGGAGTGATTTGCATATTGGAAAGGTCACTCTGACAGGGTATGGAGGATAGAGAGGGAGACAGCAGAGCCAGAGGGACCTCTAGGAGAGGGTGGTAGTTGTCCAAGTGTAGAATGGCAAGAGTCTGAGTTGAGGGCATAGCATCGGGGATGGAGAGAAAGGACTGACGATGGGGGTGTTCCAGAGGTAGGACTGCACTGACGGGGGAGAGGACTGAACATGAGGGTAGGAGTCTGGAGAAGGGGGTCTGAGGAGAAAGAAGGTTCATTCATTGGAAAAGTTATAGGTGAGGGGTGCCTGGGTGGCTCAGTCGTTTGAGTGTCCGCCTCTTGATTTCAGCTCAAGTCATGATCTCATGGTCCTGAGATTGAGCCCACATCAGGCCTCCATGCTGAGCATGGAGCCTGCTTGGGATTCTCTCTCTGTCTCTGTCTCTCTCTCTGTCTCTGTCTCTCTCTCCCTCTGACCCTCCCCTGCTAGTACACACGTGTAAACCCATGCTTACTTGCTCTCCGTCTCTCAAAATAAATAGTAAACATTAAAAAACATACTTATGGGCAAGACCCTGTCCTACGTGCTAAGAATATGCATTGAACAAGAAAAGGTGCTGCTTGCCCCCTGGAACTCACAGTCTAGTGGAGGAGAGACAGACATTGAATAAAGAAACAACTACATTCATTAATCATGAATTGGAAGAAATTCTATGAGGATTTAAGGAAGTAACAGGTACTATGATAAAGGATAACCAGGTATGGAGGTAAGTGGCCTGTTCTGGATAAGGTGGTTGAAGAACGTGCTCTGAAGCAGAGACATGTAAGTAGATATCTGAAGAATGAGAAGTATCCGGGGGAAGGACATTGCAGGTAGAGAAGAGCAAACTCAGAGGCACAGAAGCTAGAAAGTGCTTGGCAGTTTTTAGAAATGAGAAGAAGGTCATTGTGGCCACACAGGAGTGAGCCAAGGGAGCAGAGAGTGACAGGAAGGAAGGCTAGGGCTGGATTACTCAAGACTATATAGAACATCACGCAGATTTTAGATTTTGCTTTAAGTGCTACTAGATGCTATCAAACTGGATAAAACAGCAAAGTTATATAAATTGATGGAGCTTTTAAGTTGCTCATTCTGCTCACTCGGTGGAGAAAGGAGTTGAGGAGACTTGATAAGACAAGAAGCCAACATTTCAGAATAGATTTTATTGCAGTAGTGAGAGATATTGTGGCTTGGCCTTGGGTGGTCCCCATGGAGTTAGAGAAAAGAATATGGATTTAGGAGAGATTGAAACATCATAAGGAAAACCTTGGGATGAATAAATGAATGGATAGATGTGGATAACGGAGGAGAGGGAACAATCAAGGGGATAAGTACCCAGTGTCTGGCTTGAGTAACTAAGTGAACATGGCCCTTTTTAGTGAAATGGAGAAGCCATAGGGAAGAAAAGTTGAAAGTTACACATGTATTGAGTCGGATGTGAAATTTTCATGGGAGTGGTTGATATGGGAATCCTATGGTAGGTAGCTTAGTTAAGAAAATTCACTATTGGGGTGCCTGGGTGGCTTAGTCAGTTAAGTGTCCAACTTTCGCTTAGGTCATGATCTCGCCGTTTGTGGGTTTGAGCCCCGCGTCGGGGTCTGTGCTGACTGCCAGCTCAGAGCCTGGAGCCTGTTTCAGAGTTTGTGACTCCCTCTCTCTCTGACCCTCCCCTGCTCATGCTGTCTCTCTCTCCTCTCTCTCTCTCTCTCTCTCACCTAGAAATAAATAAAAGGTTTAAAAAAAAGAAAATTCACTGGAAGACTTAACTATTACTTGGTTATCAGGTAATACTTGTTAAAGAAATGCAACAATGAAAGAATAAATCATTAGATGATAGAAGGATGCTTGATAACAGAATGATGCTCAGGGAATGGGTATCACTATTTTCTATTGGGGAGGGGGCAGTGAGCTACAGAGTTCAATTTAGGATGCAACATGGGATGTGTTTGTTGCTGAGTGATTACCATATTGCTGAGAAGACAAGGGGACTCGAGTCTAGGTTATCAGTTAATATGCAGCAAATAAATAGCAAATACAAATATTACATTCAGAGTTGTAGTCTGAAATAGTTTTTGCCAATTTTCATCTCTTGGGGCTGTTCCTTCTTGATCACTGAGTGACCACAGCCATTTGATGTCTTCCTGTCACAGGACAGGGAATAAGGGGTACTAGGTATTCCAAGAGTATGCATGTAGGACATATTCAAAGAACATAGGAACATCTGCCATTAGAAAACCAGTTCATTTAGAAGGTAAAGGAGAGGGGCAGAGACCCACTTAGTTAAGGATTGAGTCTGTCTATGTATAACCATTTGGCAAACATCAAAGCAAGGGGTAAAACCAGTGGTGGTATGGGGCACCTGGGTGGCTCAGTCAGTTAAGCGTCCAACTCCGGCTTAGGTCATGATCTCACAGTCCGTGGGTTTGAGCCCCACGTCAGGCTCTGTGCTGACAGCTCAGAGCCTGGAGCCTGCTTCAGATTCTGTGTCTCCCTCTCTCTCTGCCCCTCTCCCACTCACTCTCTCTCTCTCAAAATCAAATAAAGACATAAAAATTAAAAAAAAAAAAACAATGGTGGTGCAAGGGATGTGTTTGGTTTCACTCACACGGTGTTTTGTGTGAAGATGACAGGAAGTTGTTATGCTTAATTGCAAAATTGTATTGTCTGTGACCACCTCGAACTGTCCATTTCACTGGACAGTATTCAACAGGCATTTGTTGAAACTTGATAAAAGATAATGACCACCATAAACACCATCTTAGAGTTGATATTGGTGAATCTGGTCTAAGAAAACCTGGATTTAGAAGTCACAAATGCAGTAGGGCAGAGTCTCTAGAAATCTGGAGAAAAGCAGACATTCACTTTCTGGGATCTGAGACACTGGAATTGGAGCAGCACCAGCTGCAGTGGGGTATGATAATGACTTGCCAATGCACTGTTAGTGTATTCCTTGTCAGGCCAGCTGACTACTGAAGTCTTGGCTGCATCTGGATAAAGAGAGAGAGGCTGAATAGTTGTGTGGGTGTCAGCCATTGGGTCACCCGGAAGCAGACATCAAGATAGAGGTTGGGATGCAAGATATTTAGTGGAGAGTATCATCTGTGAAAGAAGAGAGGGAAAGCAGGACTGGACAGAGGTAGAAATCAAACTGCCATGTAGATTTGCCAGAGCCTTGGCCAACCCCACAGAGAGCTCTGGAATGAGTATTGTCCATCAGCATGAAAGAAGTTGGACCAAAATGGCCAAGTCTTTATTTTCTGCCCTTATCCAGTGCCTGAATTCAGGTTCCCCCGGGAAGGGAGCACCTAGGGCAAGGCAGGCTCTGAAGAAGCCCACAGCAGGAAACTCTGTACTGATTGCATTCTATGCAGCTAGACAGCAAGTCTTTCCTTGAAGAGGGATCTGGGTGGAGCATCTTCACATTTTTAGTAAACATCAAACAACTAGATGATTAAAGACTTTATATGAGCCTTAGTAAGATCTCCAAGGCAATTTCTTCATTTCTAAAACAGGGTACTGTGAAAATGGTTTTTATACATGTATGTGGAAAACAATTGGCTTGTACTTGGTCCTGTTAGAGAAATAATAGGCTCTGATGATTGAAATCACCTTGCAGCCAGTATCATAAAATGTAAAAATGGGCCCCATTGCAAAGTTTAATATCAACCATCCCCAATTCCTACTTAAACACCACAAAGCACTTCTCATGTGGGGAGAGCACAGCTGTCTGAGGACAAGGATTTTGAGCTTTTTGGTGCTCCTGAAGTTCTCGGGTACATGAAGGAGATGGAGAAAGAGGGAAAGGGTGTGAGCTCCTCCTTTGTAGGTAGGCAAAATGCTTACCAAGAAAATGACTTAGTGGACAGATAGTTTTTACAGCCCTGAGGGCTATGGTAGGTGACAGGGTCCTACAGTCCAAGTTTTGAGCTTATTCTACGAGATGGCTAAAAGTCAGCTTTTTCTCAACCTGGGGCAACAACTCATGACCGGAGTCCCATAAAGACCATGTGCCTCTCGGCTATTCCCTTCTTACTCTTTGTTAATTTCTTCTCAAGGACCTTGCTGTTTGTATAGGTAAAGCGTATGTGGGGAGAAAGTTACAGGAAGCAAACAGTCAAATTTCATGGGATCATGGCAAGTTATCCCACGTGATCCACTGGCCTTGATGCAGATCTGGCACCGGATTGGTTTTGCAGCTGCTCTGACCCCTGTTGATTCAGCCCAATGCTTCTGCCAGAATGAGTATCTGGCATGAAAAGAGAGTTGGTGAAATGAGCAATGAGTGGGATTGTGTGGGTATGCATACGGATGGGAAGGAATGATTGCTAGGAATGTGGGTGTTGTGTAATTGGAAACACTGTTGGACGAATAGTCACTGGTGTTTCTGGAGAAATTGATGGGCAAAAGATGGTCTTGGAAATGCTGGACACTTCCAGACTCTTGTTGAAATAATCCTGGTTTTTTTCTTCCGCCTTACATTCTTCAAGTACAGGGCACATGATTGCAATTATTTCTACTCTTTGCTGTTGCAAGGAAATGATTGATGTGAATGACATCTGAACAATGATTTTTATTTAAAGTATTTTTCCCCCAGTAAACATATTCAGAACACTTATGAGCAAACTTTTAAAGTTGAAAAACTAAATTTTTTTGAGTTGAAGAATACTAGAGGCTTAGAGTACATATAGACTTAAAAGCAAGGACACTACAGAAGAAGTGAGCCAAATGGTTTCTTTGGATACTGTTGTCACTGTTTGCTTTCTGTAAATTCAGTATTTATCCAATAGTTCAGAAGGACAGAAGTAAAGCAAAATAGAAAATGATAGTTTTCTACAAATGAGTGGAGTGTTAAGGCAAGATGGCAAAACAAAAGAATTTAGAAAATGTTTGGATGCAACGTTCCCAAAGTGGACAGTCTAATTATGCATGCTGAAGCAGGCGGATGCCAGGAAAAACCTGGGGCAGGCTACACGTCCTTCTCAGTTGTGGTCTTGACATGTCCCTGGAGACCTAGTAAGAACACTCTAGAGTAGAAGTGAAGAGAATAGACTGGATTTCTTGCCCAGACTAGGGCCTTGCTCAGTGTGCAGTTCACACAACTTCCTTGGCCTCCCATCTGTAAAATGGGAGGGCTGTGCTCTAGGATCATACATTTCTTTCAGAGCTGTCATTTGTCATTCCATGAGGCAAGGTGAATCTTTGGGGATGTTTTAGAAAGAAACCAAAAGAGAGGAGAAGGAAAGGTTTTGGAATGGCAAAGACAACTCAGTGACAACTTTATCTGTTTCTCATTCATTGAGTAACTAGTCTTTGGTTTTCACATCAAGTCCCTCCTCCTTGAAAAAAAGAAAACCACAACTACTTGAGGGAGTCATTCATGAGATGCTCCACAGAAGGTGTCTGGCACAGTGCCTGGCACATAACAGTCGTGCCGTAAAGGACAGAGGTGGTACTATTTTTCTACTCTTCCTGAATCTTCCATATGACCCAAATAACACAGCCCCCCCCCCGCCCCCTCTCCTCTTCCTCTCTCTGTGTGACTCTCTTCTCTCTCTCTCTCATTCTGGGTTCTCTTGCTTTCAAACTTATTCCTCTTCCATTTTAAAACCTACCTGTCCATTTCTGCTCACATGATAAATTATTTCTGTAGAAGCTAAAAATCATATATGTTGGCTAAAGGGGTCATCCTTCTCAGACATTATTGCAAGTTAAGATAGATCTGATAGGAAGAGAGGTGAGCAGAGTAATAGCTAGATAAAAGATAGATGAGATCTTTGGAAAGTGACAATAACCTAAAGAGAGAATGAAATTCCAGACACTAGCATATCAGTGGCAGGAATCTGAAGGCATTCAGCCTCCCTTCCTCCTTCATGCACAGGGCATCAGCATTTCCCCCATTCTGCTTTTGCATCGTCTGGTCTTCCTCTAATACACCGGAGATGGGTCAAGGACAGAAAAGCAGAGGGGTGCGATTCCAGAAGGTACATAAATGTTTAAGGTGACTTAATTCAGACTAGTCCAGCAACCTATATCCCACTTGGAACAGCCAAGGCCCTGTACCACAACTTCGATCAACAGGGTATAAGCAAGGGGTGTAGGGTGTGTCCTTCTGCAACTCACCTGGAAGCAAAGCCTTAGCTCAGCCTTTTTTTTTTGGCCAAACCCTGCAGTTAAACGTTTGAATATGTTCCCTGGTCATCATTCCATTTCCCTTCTGAATTTTTTTTTCTCAAGTGTTTATTTATTTTTGAGAGAGAGAGACAGAGACAGAGAGAAAGAGAATGAGTGAGCAAGCAGGGGAGGAACAGAGAGAGAGGGAGACACAGAATCCAGAGCAGGCTCTAGGCTCCAAGCTGTCAGCACAGAGCCTGAGGTGGAGCTCAAATGCACAAACTATGAGATCAGGACCTGAGCCGAAGTTGGGCGCCCAACCAGCCAGCCACCCAGGCACCCCTCCCTTCTGAATTTCTTGTTGCCAGGCCAGGCCCACTTAACCATAGCTCTTTACAGCCTCCTTCTTAGAGAATCTATCTGCACATGTTTGGATATACCTGAAACCATCAAATAAGATCCTGGTGTCCTGGATCTATCTCTGGGTCTACTGAGCTCTTTCCCAGGCAACTTCGGTGATGTGCATCTGTCCACCTAGATCTTTGCTGCTCTTCCTTTTTCATAGATTTGATCTTCTCTCTCAGTTTATACCAGTCTAAACAAAGTTTGACTTTGTTATGTTTTTTAATTTTTTACACTTAATACATGGTAAACTATTGGCTGTGTCCATCTGCAGAAGAAGGTTCTTCAGTGTTGCACAGAGGCAGTCTGTGCATATAAGCTTGGCCACGTCCTTACCTGTGCTGTATATTAATAATTTGATTTTTGCTGGTTTTGTGTATCCTCATTGAAGACTGTCAGAGCTGAGTATTTTTAATATATTTTTAAAAGATAATCACTTACTAGCAGTTTCTCTTTTCAAACTCTTTCTCTTGCCCAGTGGGTCTAACGTTGAGGTTGAGATCAGCTTCTTATTGATGGAGTCCTTGTACCTGGTGTTTAAAATGGGAGCCATTCTATCTAAAGCTTATTTCAAGTTCTGAGACCTCATGATCAGAATGCATTCTCACTGAGGTTAAATGAACACACTATTGAAAGTGTTTCCTTCCTCATGAACCTTGAGCTTATGTCGGGGAGGAGAGTACAACATATATAGAGGTGTTTTTTCTCTTAAATAGAAAAATTTGTCACCACCTTGGAAAGCATGACCTCCCACCCCTCACTCACACAGGTTAAACAATTTCAGGACTTTCCATAACAAGCGTGGCTCATGTATCACACAATGTCAAGATCCTGAGGTCCGTTGATCACTTTCTTTTACATCATCATCAATCATTTTATGTTTTAATGCATTTGCTGATGAAATAAGTGATTACTTGGCTCAATATTTCTTTTGACTCATATAAACATTTCATTACTTGCTCTTAGTTTGTGGGTTTCGCAATTTAGTTTGTGTGTTTGTGTGTGGGACGATTCTTGGCGTAGATTGATTGAGGGATAATTCAATACTTTGTATTAAGAATATATAATAAAGAACATAGTGTTTGGAGTTCAAACCCCATATTTTTACTGTACCAGTTGTGTAACTTGGAGCAAGGAGAAAATCCTTCTGGTCCATTTTTTTCATCTGTAATTTACAGAGATTGATATCTGCCTTGCAGATTCCTCATGAGGATTGAATGAGCTAATGCATACAAAATGCCTAGCACAATGTCTAGCACATGTTCGATAAATGTGATTTTTTTTTTAAGTCAGTGCATTTTGAGTGAATTTTTGTGAGTGGCTTATTCAAATTGCATTGGTCCAGAATCGTGTCTCTCTCAAATCAGGTAGAAGACTCATCAGACCATGGAGTCACAGTCAGTTATAGGGGTGATTATAGGAAGACCGCTGTATTGGCTAATCGGATATCTTCCGGATGTTTAACCACGTGTAATGCACACATTGTTCTCTTTTGTTTTTTTCATACCACTGACGTAGAGAGCTGTTAAACCTGAGAAAAGGCTATATTCCATAGGTGAGTAATAGAATAACCTTTATTCTAAAAACAACTTTTCTTGTGTTTAAACTAGGTAATTCTTATTTTTAAAGCATAATTCCTTTTAGAGTTATGTATATAGACTTTTGCCATATATCATGCCTGTACACATACAGAAAGGCAAATGATTGCACCATAAATTGTTTAAGGTGTTCTTAAAACATTTTATACTCGAGTCTGAGTCTTGTGAATCACTCCCTGGCTCAGAATCCGTTGCTCGGCTTTTTCTTACATGCTAGTCTTCTGCGCTTTCAACCATATTGGTGAAGGAATATTTCTGAAAAGAGGTCAATCCCAGTCTGTGGGCTTTTCCTGCAGGCCGCTGACACACATCCCGAAAATGCGGATGATCGTGTGCAGGCGATAGGAGTGCATGTGTCTGTCGGCTGCCTGGCTGCTCCGCACCCCTGACTTCAGGGGTGTTGAAATTGTGAAACAAACACAACGGTTGTGTCTCAGGGCCACTCCAGTGCAGTCACGGTCAATAACAGTGTGTTAATGACAGGTTGGTGTTGCTTCTGTTTTGAAGTCCACACTGTGGATTCCCCCTAGGACACTGGAATCAGGGCACCAATTGAGTGCATTTAGAGAATCCTAAGTGCACCTAAGTGATGGAGAGGTTTGGGGACATCCTGGGCTTCGGCTTCTTTGCGGATCAGCCCCTGCTGAGGTGGTCCCCAGCACCAGGAAGCTCGGTTCTTAAATGGACTGTGCTCTGCGCCCTGTTGCCAGTGCTCTTTCTTGGGACACTTGGCCTCTGGAGAGGGTGAGGGAGAACAAAATATTTATTTTAATTTAATACTTACTCTCTAGAACACAAGGCCTGGGGTTTTGGGGGATAATTCCCAATGAAGTCAGACCCTCCACTGAGGGCTTCTTTTACAGAGGAAAATCCCCTGTAAGAGACACCAGATGAAGGCTGCAAATGTCTCTTAGCTTTGGAGGTTGGAAGAATCGGATGGCTCTTCCAGAATAGCAGACCTCACAGATGTCAGCAAGCACAGGAAACGCCTTCAGATATTGCTAACAAATGTGGCAGTGGCAACAGTGAGCAACTCAGGCATATTTTTTTCTTTTGTAATAAATTCATGGCACCATTCAGTAAGGCACTTAGTTTGTATTACCTACATCCTTTCACACGCACAACAGCAGGACTGGTCAGATCTGTCAGTATTTACTCAGGTAGGTTTATGCAAACTAGGGTGGGATTTTAGTAAGGAAAGAGGGAGACAGGCAGAGGAGGCTGACTACCACTGGGGAAACTAAATCAGGGCTAGAAGCTTAATGGATATGTCCCCTTGGGCTTTGCTGGAGATGAGTGTTGATCATAATGACAATGAAAACTAGAAGGTGGGCCACCCTATGCCAAGCAATGCTAATTGCTGTGTATTGTTAACTTACTTATTCTTCATGACAAACTTTGGGGGATGGAAAATGGCAGAAGACCACACCCAGCTCCCTGGGAACCAATTTACTGATGATAATTCTATACAATGGATGGGTTTTCGATCCACTTTTAAGAATGTAAAATCAATAAAACAGCAATGCATAATGACAGCAGATACAACATTTCTTTGTAACTTCTTAAATGTCTTAGCCCTAAGTTAACTATTTTCACCTTTGCAAATTCCATCCTGGTCCTGTGTACTTGCCATCTATCTTTGAAATCAGGAGCTCCGCATTCTGATTCCCTCCACCCCCCACCCCATTTAATATCATATTGTAAGCATGCTTTCATGTGTCTTGTTTTCAGTGAAAATTCTAGATCTGAAGTCCTCAGATGTTTTTTTCAAAGTAAACATTGAGTTGGTCTCTAACTCTCCTTGTTGCAGATAATGTCAGTTATATTTGTTTCCGGATTCTAGAATCCCAGGGGGGCACATTCTTCAAAGGTCATTCCCGATAGGAAGTTCAGAGAAGTCAGACTTGCCTCTCTGCGCCCCATCCTAGCCTGGAGACCTCTTGCCCTAAATAGAACCAACTCCAGGGACAGGGAGCCCCAAAGGGAGAATTTGGAGGTTATGGTCAATTTTAGTCTTCAAAGTGGTGACTTATCAGAAGACCTGTGTTGCTCTTGCTTGAGAAGGGGATATCTGATATAAATCCAAATATTTCTTTTCCAAGCTTTCATTGTTTTTCTGTATTATTATTGAGCATTTTCACCACGAACGTTGAATCATGAATTTTCAAGTCACACAGCCCATTGCATCTCTAATTATAAATAAATGATTTCAGTTTCTGCCCCTCTGGGGCCTTGGTTTATAGATTAGTCAGCACCCTGATCCATCCTCACTCCGTGTTCCCTTTTTCTGGAGAAATCACTGGACTTAACACTTCTGGGAAAGGCTCTGGCCTCCACGAGGACAAGTCCACTCATTGTATGTCTTTTGCAACCCCATCCTATAGCCTAGGAATCAGCCTGAGCAGGAAGGGAGTGTTGCCCCGGCCTAGTTGAAATCCGGTCTGGAACTGTCTCTATCAGAGAACAGATACTAAGGCATCTCAGTCATTAGCAGCTCCTGCCCAAATCCTGTCTCCTGTTGGTGAAATGTTGAGCATGTTTCACTCTTGTCTGCACAGAGTCCCTGACCCCACCCTGACTCGCCAGACAACACGACATCAGAAGGAACTAATATCTTTGCTTTGAAAACTCTTTTTTCTTTCCTCTTTTACAAATTCTGGAGTGGTGTTACGGACTTGAGTAGTGAAAATCTGAGGGAAGGAGCCACTCTGAGGCATCGCTTTAAAGGCAAGCAACTGAGACAACAAAGTTTTCCTGGAAATGTGTTTCGGGACTGTCATTCGGGCCATGTGCTCGGTTTCTAAACCATTGGGATGATGAAGGAGACGATCCTGCTAGCAAATGAGAGTCATTGGTCAACTGCTCAATTTCCGCTCTCCCCCCACCCAACCCCTTCCTCAACACATACAGCTCTTTGGGCTGAATTAATCCACTTAAAAACTGAAGCCACTGAGTCACTTCTCCACCAAACACTTTCTAGGGCTTCTTACTGCCTTTGCTTCAAGCTCGAGTTCTCCATGCGGGCACTTGTGGACGTCCACGGACAGCTCCCCGCTCACCTGCAGGCCTCCGGGTGCACGGCTCCCGCAGAAGGGGAAACTCAGCCCTGCCGATTCCTTGCTGTACACGTTACTTCATTGCTCTAAGCCCTGGCTTCCTCCTTGGCGACTTAACTCCTACCTCATAGAGATGTGAGTGTTAGAGAATTCTTAAAGCAAACCCTGATGAGGTTTCTTGGGTTGATAGTGGGGTTCTTGGGGTCTGGAGACAAAGATATCTTTGGTGCAAAAAGGTGATTTTATTGAAGCACGGGGCGGGGGGGCAGGTAGGACCCGTGGTCAGAAGAACTGCCTGGGGCCATGAGAAGAGATGGGTTGTATGCTATGGGGTTGGGGGAAGTAACATCCAGGAGAAGTTTCCAGTGAGATTTTCATATGCTAAGACTCCCAGGATGGTGGAGGCCCAGCTATTGTCCAGCTCAAGGTGTCTTTCTGTCCAGCAAAGCATGAGCATTAAGACAGTAAGGACCCTGGAGAAACATGTTACTCTGCCTGCCTGAAGTTTTTGCCAGTGGGCTGCAGACTATAAGGAAATTTCATTCTATCTGCCATTTCCCTGTGCCTTTGTTCCCCACATCACTGTGGAGGGTGATGGAGACTGAGTCCTGAGGGATTGTGATCTCTAACAGTTAACCAGTTGTTTTCCCCCTTTCCTTTGTTGTTGGGCAGCCAGGAGTGCCCAAGAAGAGGCAGATCACACATTTTGTGTGTGTTCGTGGCCCGTCCACTTGCCTTATGCTCCCTCATCAACCCCACAAAGCATTTACACACACACACACACACACACACACACACGTATCATGGGCATAACCACCATTTGGTGAACTGAAACTATCTGACAAGTGGGTGCTACTGAGAAAAATACCTTGTCTTGTGCAGCTGTAGAAATATTCAATAACTAATAGAGAACACTTTACTTGTGTTAACTTTTATTCTAAGATGGATTCAGATGCCATTTTGTTTTCCTCTCTGTCAACCGTAGGAACTGTTTCTGTTTGCACTGTTCATTTTGATGCTTAATGTTATATTCCCTTTGACCATTTTTCTCACTGTGTGTGTGTGTGTGTGTGTGTGTGTGTGTGTGTATTTCAGAGAAAAGTTGGGGGTGTTCTTTCCAACCAGATTTGCAAATTCTTACAAAGTGTGTACTTAACATGCTGTTTATTGACTAAAATGAAAGAAAGAAGGGGGCGAGGGAGGGAGCAGGGAAGGAGGGGGAAGTGCTGTAGGGAAGGGGAGGGAGAGAGATGACAAGAAGGAAGGAAGAAGGATAATAGCCAATATATCTTCTTTGGTTTTTGTTTTTTGATTTTTCTTTCTCTCTTCCTTATATGATTGCGAACGTGTCAGTCTTCCTGCACCTGCCCTGGAGAAGTCACTTCTTGATAATGCCTGGCCCTCAGCAGGTCTAGGACCACCCTGGTAATATCCAGGCACAGAAGTGGAAAGTCACATTAATGCACAGGGTCTAGGGCACCCACAGGGGCAGCCAGGCTACTGGCAGAGGTATAATCAGAAGTACCACAGAGGGTCCCTGGAATGCCAAACTGCCCAGCAGGGGTGGCCAGGCAGGAGGCTACCACTCTCTCTTAGGAGGCTGATTTCAAGGTCAGAGCAGGAGACAGAGGTTCAAGAGGGACCTGAACTCAAATCGAGTTCAAATGGTAACCCAGGGTCTCAGTAGCTTTGGAACTTGGTCCCAGACTTAGAGGCAAAAATGAACCAGATGCCTAGGGTTGGATCTCCCACTGCCAGGTTTAGAAGATGTTGACTCACACACCTGGGCACTGCATTTCTGGATTTACACAGGCAATGTGCCTGGTCATTCCCTGTCCAGATGGGCTCTGTTTATGATGTAGAGTCAGTGTGTGTGCATATGAGCTCTAGGGTCTGCTTTAATGCTTCCTAATGTGTATTAAGATATATGGATACTTATAAATTGAACAACCGTGGATGAGGGACAGCTGGATCTTTCGTGACCAATATTGGCACTCTTGGAAGCAAGATGCAGATCTTAGTCAAGGCCAGAGCAGACAGCTAAAATAGTAATTGAAAGTCGGTCTTGTTGAGAGATGAAGGGCAGAAAACTAGTTAAGTTGTGAGCTACCAGCCTGGAATTGTGGCTTTGGGTCCTGAGATCCAGAGATGAAGCCTAATTCAAGAGATGAGCTGGGGGATGCCTGGGCAGCTTGGTGGGTTAAGCATCCAACTTCAGCTCAGGTCATGATCTCACAATTCATGAGTTGGAGCCCCGCATCAGGCTCTGCTGACAGCTCAGAGCCTGGAGCCTGCTTTGGATTCTGTGTCTCCTTCTCTCTCTGCCCCTTCCCTGCTCACACTCTGTGTCTCTCTCTCTCAAAAACAAATAAACCTTAAAAAAAAATTTTTTTTTAAAGAGATGAGCTAATGAGAGATAGGTGAATTCTGAGCCGAACAGGAGTATAGAATTGTTTAAGGACCCAACTGAGGAAGAGAAAGGGCAGTGAGGAGGATGCTCAGGTTAGTTTTACCACTGAACCATGGTGCCTGCCCCAGCATGTCTGGGGGAAGCCCAGACCTAAGGCGCATTCACCCCAAGAACAAGGCCACTTTAGCCTTATCAGATGATCCCCCTCCACTGCATAGTCGTCAGCAGGGTTCAGTTACAGATGTGCCAGCTGGTCATGGTTCCTTCATGCCTCTCCTGGTCATTTATTTAGGGGCAACATATACACCAACACAGAAATGGATAAATCCCCAAGGGATGAATGTCATTATCACCTGCCTTTCCTTGAGCCAGGATGTGTGTTTGGGAAGTTCTAGTTGGTCATGACCTCAGTCCTCTGGCCAATTATGAAATCGTCCAGGCCACATTTATTCCCATGACATTTTTGTTTTTGACTTAACATCCAAAATCCCCAGGACGTAAGCACAGCACCTCACACACACACATGTGCTGTGTGCCTACGGTTTGGATGGAACAGCATTACAATTGAAGACAGAAGATGATGGAAGGAGAGAAGGTGGCAGCAAGGTTAACTCATGAGAGAACTAGAGCTCACTCACGTTGTGAGCCCCGGGTACTTAGTTTAGAAACTATGAAAGATTTTCTAGAGATTTACCGCAAGAAATCGGTCCTGAGGCAGAGAGGGTTCAGAAATGCTTTCTATCATGCCTTATGTAACTCACAGAAAAAAAAATATTATTCCCCTGAATTGGGGGTTGAGACAAGAGATGGATTTGTACAGTGACTAACTACCTAAATACTTCAAGCATTGCTGCCTGCCCCTCTCTTTGAAGAACAGGAAATAATAAATCAGAAGATTGGGGATTTACTTCCATTTCAAGGTGCCAATAGCCAAGCAGGTTAGCTGGCTCCCTGCCTAAGCTTTTTCGTGTGCGAGGCTGAGCAGAGGGAGAGGGGCCTCAGCGCTTCTTCGTGTAGGGCTGTGAAGTCTGGCGATGCAGAAGGAAAGGGGATATTCCTCATTGAAGTCACTTATTTTGTGAAGGTCAGTGGACCACTGAGAACAGCAGAGAATTAGAGCCTCACATCTCCAGGCCTGTTAGGTGATGCCCCCTTGAAGTCAGAATGGTATGTTTTTTAGATTACCTGGGTATCTGGGGAGACATCTCTTGCATTAGCCTGGATGTTGCCACCACAGGCAGTAATGTGAGGACACTCGGGAGGAGCTCCTTGGGGTGCTCTCTAGGATGGGATTCTAACAGCTTTCGCATTCCATCAGCTTGTAAGTGAAATTCCACATTGCCTCGATTGGAAATCCACCTCCAGCCCCCATCCCCACCTGCAGCCCCTTGCTGGGCTGCCCGTTGGACTCGGAGCAATCCTATAGGCCCCTCTGAAGACAAGCCCTATGGGCTGAGCACCAGCAGATGATTAAGGTCGTTAAACACAAAGGGAAATGTAGGTGAGGGGCCCCAATTAGTGAAATGCTCTCAGACCTTCAGCAGAAAAGTATCTTCCTGTGTTTACATGCCAGAGTCGACCCTGTCCCCAGCAGGTTATCAACACACCTTGTCCCTTTCCAGGGGCCACATATCTGTGGGGCAGGGGTGTGGGCAGAAATATGGAAGTGGATAGGGCAGTCCCCCTTTCCCTGGTGGCAGGAAAGCATGGTGTGGCTGTTAAGTTGCAGGTCCTTGTTTTCTGATTGCCAATCTGGAGTGATTTTGAACCAACACCCTGTGGCAGGATGCCCTTCTTCTCCACCCTTTGCATGGAGCCACTTGCCCTCCTTCTGCACATCATTTTTCCTGGAGTCTCTAGAAGCCCCTGCTTAACTCAGGGATGCGTCCAGCCCTGACTCCCACTTTGTGTCCTCAGCTGCTATCCTGTTCCCCACAATGGCCTTTCAACCTCTGTATTTCACAACCAGTTTCCCGAGCGCCAACTGCATTTTCCTCCTCACTGGATGGGACTTGGCTCTTGCCCCCTTTCTCCTGACTTTGCACATCTGCTCTGTCTTAACCCACTTGCAGATGTGGGCAAGAGAGGCTTCCCCTGACAGATCCTGCCCGGGACTCACATCAGCAGGGCTAGGTACTTGACTTTCCCACTTGGAGAGCAGTGGTTAAAAAGTTCAGCCTGGAAAGTCAAAGCTCTTAGGCCAAATTTGCCACTTACTGACTTGTGAGCTTTGGAAAATCTTCTAACCATTCCCCCAAACCGGCACTGCAGCCTGCCAAACTGGAGCCAGAGGCAAAGGGGAAAAAACACCAATACTGATCCTGTCATTATTTAAAATGTTGAAGTTTGCTCATTGTAATTTGTTTTTTAAAATTGTGATTTTAAAAAAATTAAAATTGTGATTTTTAAAAGTCTTGATTACTTTAGTTTTTTCCTTGTGGTTAGCTGGGGGTGGGGGTGAGAGGGGATCCTCTTTAATTTCACGCCCAAAGCGAATACCTCAGTTGCTCTACCGCATTCTGGCCCTGCGCTGAATCTCAGTTTCTTCATCTCTAACGTGGAGATCTTCATGATGTCTACCTATTTTTAAAATATTTTTTTAATAATTGAAGCTTTAAAAAAGTAATTACAGTTGGCCCTTGGGCGACACTGGTTTGAACTGTGTGGACCCACTTAATATGCGGATTTTTTTTCCAGTAAATACAGTACAGTCTTATAGGTGGATTTCCTTATGATTTTCTTAATAACATTTTCTTCTCTCCAGCTTACTTCACTATAAGAATACAGGATATAATCTATATAACACACAACGTATGTGTTAATCCACTGTTTATGTGATTAGTGAGGCTTTTGGGCAATAGTAGGCTATTAGTTAGGTTTTGGGAGAGTCACAATTTATATGTGGATTTAAAAAAATTGATGTTTATCATTTTTGAGAAAGAGAGAGAGACAGAGTATGAGTGGGGGAGGTGCAGAGGAAGAGGGAGACACAGAATTTGAAGCAGGCTCTAGGCTCTAAGTTGCCAGCACAGAGCCCAATGCAAGACTCAAACTCATGAACCAGGAGATCATGACCCGAGCTGAAGTCAGACACTTAACTGACTGAGCTACCCATGCACCCCATGTGTGGATTTTTTACTATACTGGTGGAGTGGGTGCTCTGACACCTTGCATTGTTCAAGGGTCAACTCTCATGGAAATTGTGTGCATAAAGTGTTAGGAAAGTGCTTGATCCATGGTAAGTGCTCAAAAAAAAGAAAAGAAAAGCATGATTTTTGTGACCATAAAACTATATGTGTTTTATTATTATTTGCTAATATGCTATCATTTCTCAGAATGTTACTCAAGTCCTGTCAATTCCTTGAGGAAAGACTTTGGGTGGTTACCTTTTTATCTTTTTGTGGTGGTGAAGTGTTACAAACCAAGCTTCTCCATGAAAGCTGTTGTCTGCTAAATACAGAATTGGAACAGATTATACGTAATATCTATTCTTCCACCAGTCCCTCTAAATCCGTCTGTGATCTCCAACATCACCCAGCTGATGACAACTTATGCGTAATATTCTTGTTCCCTGTTCTAGAACTTTTCCCTGCATAAGACCTACTTTCAGTAGCCACTGCTTCTTCTCCCTGCCTCTGTGTTTTATCCCCACCGCATGTACATGGTGACCTCTGCGTCTGAGAAGCAGTTCCAGCCCCAAGATTCTGCAATCCACTGTGCTGGCAGCATTCCACAGCCTTGTCTTGGGAAACATTAATTGATTACTCAGGAGGGAAAACTCCATCTCAACACCAGCTGGCAGCCAGACCTGGCTCTAGAGCCCCTGAATGAGTCTCCGGCAACATCCTCAGCAGAGACCACAAACGTGTGAATAGGGCTGACACTCTCTTACAGTCCAAAATGTCCCATACATGTGTTCTTCCTTAAGCGTGTTCATGTTTGGCATCCATAAAGTCTCAGGAGAGAGCATCTTCTAGCGGCCACCCCAGGGTGCCCCAACAGTATGCAGTTTTTTGAGTAGGCAGTGTGTGTTTCCTTCCCAAACCACTCAGAGCAGATAAGCTAGGTTGCAGCAGCCTGGGAAGGTAGCAACATTGGGCTGGATGCAGAAAGGAAAGGAGAGTCAGCTTCATGAAGCAGTAGGGGTGTGTGTGTGAACATCAGCATCCTGAGATACGTGGATGCGCTTGCTCTCAGAGCCGACTTGCCTGTGACCTCTTGGGTCCATGAAGGCTGCCACCCCAATTGCCAGGACGTTAAAATAAAACAAAAATGTTGACTCTTTGCCCAAACTCTTCAAGTGAAAAGGAGTATGAAATTTTAAACATGAATGTGATTTCCGTTCCAAGAAGTGCTTTCTGGATGCCAAAAACACATGGTGGTGCTTTTGTTGAATAAAATTCTCGAGAACCCTTTGACCGTCTATCTAGGTGGCACACTGACCCACACGAGCCCGTGCCTGGGTCCTGTAGCATGCACAGAGTCATGAGATGCTGAGAGTGCCCCCCCCCCGCCCCATGGGACACTAACACTGTAAAGTGAAGGATAAGATAGAACAAAATAGGAGACTTCGCAACAAAACTCTAATTCATGAATATCTTAAATTCTTTAAAACTCAAAGTAATAAATTTACCCATAGTCTCTAATGTTTCAGTATTTGTTCTATATTTGTGATTGTCTTAGTTTTCAATAAAGTTACAAGTCGGGAAAGCTGATGTTCCCAGCTCTGTTGACCTTATCTTCAAAGCAGTAGCACAAAGAACTCACCTTCAGGTGCCTTATAAATAGATGTGCGTTCTCTCTCCTTGGTCATGATTACTGTCAAGGTTGCGTGTGGTTTCTATTTTGGGCCCTAATGGCAGAAAAGCCGCTTCTCCAGCCAAGAAGCAGCATTGTAGGATGCCAATAAATTCTGGGGAAAATCACATTTTAAAAAGGAAAACTTTGACATACATCTGGCAATAGAATGATCCTGAACATATGGCAGCCTGGTAGGTAGGAAGCCATTGGAACGTGGTAAGTCGAGCTGAGCACTGCCCCCATCCTGTTCTGGGGTGCATTTGGGAAAGGTCCTGTGGTGAGGGCCACATCTCTTCCAACCTGATGTGGTGCATTCACTGGGGAGAGGAGCTGGATGGAAACCCATGTTTGTGCATATGACCTTCTCATGGCAACCTCTGATCAACTCCTTAGAGCTATTCTTAGTGGTGCCAGTGGGCAAGAAGTAGACCCTGCTGTGGAAGGCGGACATGTTCTTACGACCCGGCTGATAAACAAGACGCTGGGATGCTGGAGAAACCCAGGGTCTCGACACTGTGAGGTCCTGGTGTGGGGAGATGACAGATGTCCAAAGTCAAGTCCTGCTGGTGGATGAGGCATGCATCTCCATGGTCCAGGTCCTGCTTGAACAATTCCATTAACAGGGAGCACGGTGTTCCTTAAGGAATGACTTGATGGATCACTCTTGTAAGGGCTGGCAAAAAGCTCTGCTTGCATCAGAGGAGGGAGGAAAAGATACAACCATTTTCACTGTGAATTCATGAGTTTGTGCAAGACCTCCAGAGCAGCGTCCCCTCCCTGCCTCCACTGACCTTATGCCTCCAGCCACGCTGCTCCATGCTCCTTCAGGTCTTCTGAGCCCAGTCATCAGGGCCACGTCACACACTGCAATGTCAGAATGACAGTTCCCCGAAATGTTGGCACTGCTGTCCCCACTCTTCCACCAGGGACAATAAGGCTCCACGAGCATGCTTCTTGAGCGAGATCACACAGGTGAAAAGCATTACAGTCCAAACACAAGTCCAGATCCATGTGCCTCCGGAAATTGCTGTTGTGACAGCACATGGGCAGTCTCAAAAATGTCCACTAATTTCCTGTCCCATGGATCACAGATGGAATTGTAAAGGCAGGTTGCTTCATACCTCTGACCCTTAAACTTGCTCTGGATAGAGCAGGAACTATCATCAGTTTCAGAAACTCAGGGTATGGTCCTGTGTTCTCATCTGATTAAGTAATTGACCACAATGCATAACTGTGCTTGCAGCCAAGCATCTACTTTTGCTACATGTAGTCACAGATACTCATGTGTGTAGTCTCATGCCTTACGCTGCGGGCATACATTCTTTACCCACCTCCATATACAGCACTCCCTCTCATACTTAGAGCCAGAGTCTTACATGCCTCCTTTAGAGCAGTGGTTGTTTTCATAATGGTGACCAAGGAACTTGTGAAAAGAAAGATTTAGCAAATTGAGGGTGGGTTCCAGAAATCAACATTTCTAACACAAGCATTCAGATGACTCTGATTTAGGTCATCCATGCACCATTCCTTGGGAAGTGCTGTCTTGGCTATGAGATTCTTAGAGTTAAGAGATGTCTCACACATTTTTATCTTCCCAGCACAAGTCACCAGGCTGGATCCAAGGCAGATGGTATATGGCAAGCGGATTGAATGAATGACTCCATCATTCCCTTTCTCATTCACTCAGAGACATTATCTCAAGAGAGGCAGAGGTCAAATTTTCAGTAGGTACCGAAGTCCCACTTGACCCTCTGGGGTCCAGTTGTGTGGACTACCCTTTGTGAAGGAGTTTTGAAAACCCATGAGAATCCCCTTTTTATTTGTTCCCTTCTTTTGAGCAGCTTCTATTCTTTAAGAGCCTGCATGGTGTTACTTCTACAGTATCCGGACGTTTTCCTTTCTTCTCTATGACGTTCACACCAAGTTAAGGACTAGGAGATCAAAGACGCTGAGGCAAATCTCTACCAGCCCACCTGCCTGACACAGAAGGGTCTTCTCCTGTTCTTTCCTTTTCCCCTCAGTCTCCATGTCTTTCCATCATTGATAATGACCTTTACTTATTTGTGCTTGTTTATATCAGCTCCAACACACATCTTATAATAAACAGCCCACCATTTCGGCCTACCTCAGACATTGTTTCATTCCTACCCAGCAGTGGAATTCTCACTGGCCTTTCCCTGAGGGTGTGTCATCCACGTGGCCCCATAAGTATGTCATCAAGTCTTGAGGTGCACCACTAATGACCTACAGCTAGTCAGACATCCTGAGAACAAACTAAGCTAAATGAAATGCCATCCCACACTTATAAAGGATTTTGTAAAACCCTTTGCTGACTTCTTGATCTCCTAGGTTTATGGTATTTTCCTGGTCTGCCAGTCTGGCAGCAGCACCAGAAAAGGGAATGCGGTCTTTGGGGTATCAAAGGATGGTGTCGTCTCGGTAACTTCATGCTAGTTCCTTTCACTAAGTGCTCACAAGGCTTCATTTCACTTGTCCACTGTCAAATTTTTCTGATAAGCTATAGCATGCTTCTGGTCCATAATTGAGGAATCTGCTTTCTTTCTTTTCTTATAAATTCAGATTCCTTTTGCTTGTCTTCAGTCCTCTGGAAGGCCTCCTATTCTCCACTGGAGGTGATCACCTTACTGACTTCCACAATGAACGATGGCGTTTAGATGGAGTAGATTTTGTGAGCACGTCAATGTTTTGCTACCTTGCCTGGATTTTCACATCTCCTTATGAACTGCCAAATGGGAGCTGGGAAGCCCCCAGGCGACAGAGTGCCTGGCTGTGTCTCTAAGCACACACGTTTTCTCCTCTTGGTTTGGCAGCCACATCACCTATGCTGGAAGCCGTTCCTAGAGCCAGAGGGAAGTAGGAGTGGGAAGCGGATGGTGTCTGCTGATGAAATCTGCAGAAACATCGGACTGATTTAGAGAGTGGGCAGAGAGTTTTGGCTATGTATTTGTTGTGCTTTAAGAACTATATCTCTATCTATAGGCATTCCACCTCACTTGGATGATGATAAGACATCCATTAGTCTAATTTCTAAGCAATATAGAGAATGACATTACAGAATGGAAAGAGAAGGGAATGGGTATATTGGAAATGATCTAAGTGATAGAAGTGGATATTTGGAATTAAAAGTGGACATTTGGCCCAGAATATAATTTAAGTCAAAAGAGCTAGTTGCCTAGCGTAAATATTGTATGATTCTATTAGTGCAAACAAAATGTATTTCTAGCAAACACATTCAGCAAATTTCCTATGCATATGCATAAGACACTTCTAGAAGGACATAGAAGAAAATAGTAATTAGAGTTATCTTCAGTTAGAGAGACCAAGGATAGAAGAGTGCCTTTAAACTTTATATACAAATTGCTGCTTTTTGAAGTTTTTACCTTAGAAAAAAGAGAAACTAGTCATCTACCTCCACATGTTTACTCCTATTGCATAAATTGAAAAACAAATGACGATTATTGCACTTACGGAAAGTAAAACCCAGAGGGATTTTCCCTGAGCAGCTTCTTCCTGGGGTACTTACCTTTCATCGTGGAGGTTCTGGAAGTCCAGAGAGGCTTCTGTGTCTTCCAAACCTCTTGCCCTGGAGGGAGGACCAGGCCACTATGAGGGTGGCTTTCTCATGCCGATTTCCAAACCCACAAGGTTTCACTGAATTCGTTTTCTGCATAGAATTAGCTCCCCTCCGTCCAACCACAGTCTGGACAGAGACAGTGCTTAGTTTTCCCAGTCATGAGTTACTTCTTTCCCTCCTGGTCTTGGAGGAAGTTGGGAAACGGGTCACAGGGTTTTGAGCCTCAAGTGAGTCTTCTGATGAATTGGAGGTAAGGTTAATTCAATGGTTGGCGTTCCTCCTTTACCATCCATCTTCCAGCCTGGAATCTTGATCAAAGGAGGAGGTGGGGAACTCTGAGGGCAGAAGACCCTAAACTTTTGGGCAGGGCAATCACCAATGAAGCATATTAAATGTTCATTCCGGGACCTACCTCCAGAAGGCAGGGTTCAGCAAGTCTGGGGAAGGGCCCAGGAATCTGCATTTGTAACAAGCTTCCCAGTTGGCATGGATGCAAGAGAAGAATGGAAGCACACTTAGACAGAGCCAGTTACAGGACTCTAGAGAAACAGAATGCAGCACCGGAAGGGATGACTGATGCTCGATATATCTACCTAACTGGGAGAAACGGGAAAAACGGGAGGATGATAGCAACAATAAGAAGAAACACTTAGCCCTTACTGCATGGAAAACACTCGCTCTAAGTGCTAGACATGCGTTTACTCATTTAACCCACAGCATCCCCAGGGTGTCTTTATTCTTTTTCTACAGATGAAGAAACTAAGGCACAGAGAGTTTAAGTAACTTGTCCAAGGGTCAGCAGCCACAAACTAACAAATGTAGACTACACGGCTGGGTGGTCTGTCTCCAGGATCCGTGGTCTCAACCCTCACACTCTGAGACAAGGTCTGGCAAACTCTATGCCCCCACCCCATGCAGCCTGCTGCCTGTTTTGTTAGGCTGGGTGGTGGCCCTCTGGTAAGAACAGGTTTGCAAGAGTTGAAGACATTAATGCTTGGTCCATAAAGCCAAAAGTATGTATTATCTGGCCTTTTAACATTTATTTATTTTTGAGGGATAGAGAGAGATAGAGCATGAGCAGGGGAGGGGCAGAGAGAGAGACACACACAGAATCTGAAGCAGGGTCCAGACTCTGAGCTGTCAGCACAGAGACTGACGTGGGGCTTGAACCCACAAACCATGAGATCACAACCTTAGCTGANAACCAGGGTGGGGATGAGGCAAAATTGGAATTAGAATGAATAGGCAGAAGGGATAAGAAGCTTTTTTCAAAGAGGCAAAGGGTAGAATATGGTTGGATAGGTGAGAGAAGGATGCTGGAATTATCCAGAGAAACTATATAGTCTAATTACTCCTGAGAGGAAGAGATGAAAATGTCGTAGGTGTAGAATTTACATGTACAGAATGGACTTGTTGTGATTGTTTAAGCAAGCTGGCAACCAGAGTTAATCAGGTCAGNCCAGGAGCGCGGACTCCCGGTGTCTGTGCGTGGCTCTTTCTGGGGTCCAAGCCGCCCGGGAGGACAATGGCGGCAGGCGCGCCATTACTCTGAAGTCCAGGCTGCCAGGAGCCCGCACAAAGAAGCAGTCTGTGTGCTCAGCCCCCCCGGGACCAGTTGGCGCAAGGGCACCTGGCGTGCAGGTATTTGGCAAGTACGGTCTTTCTATGCCCCGAGCAGAGTTTTTTCCCCCTGAGCGGAGGTTTTTCTGTTTCGGACTCTCTTTTTCCCCTCTCACTCCCCGTAGAGGGTAGAGGGGGATCGCCTCCGACCCTGGAGTCTCCGATCCCGGCCCGATTTTATCTTCCCCAGTTCGCACTCACGTTAGAAGGCTTTCTCAGTGGATTCTGCATCCTTTTTCTCCCAATCTCTCAGGTTTTTTAAGGTTTCCAATGGCTTCAGATCTTTTCCGTGTGATGTATGGGCCTGAGTGCAAGTACGGAGCTCCTTACTTCTCCGCCATCTTGCCCCCTCCCCCTGCATAAGGGACTTAATGTCTCTGCCTCTCAATTTCCCCACCTGTGAAATGGCAATGGGAATAACACCTATATTACAGAGCTATTGAAAACATTTAATGAGACAATTCATGTAAAATACTTGGCAGTTCATAGCATATAGTACATGCTCAAAAAATAGCAACTTTTGCTATAATTAAATAGAAGGGCCTGAGGCTGTTATTAGATTAGGTGCTATGAGGAAATAATGAAGTACAATTTAGTGAATGTATATGATGTGCCAGGCACTACTTTAGGCTTTTAGGTCACTATCCTTTTTAATTTTCTGCCATGATCTCTTATTATCCCCATTCTGTAGATGAGAGAACAAAGCATGCCAAGAGATAAGTTCCTTGCTCTAAGTTACATAGAGCTGTTGGGATCTGAACTTGAGTCTGTTTAATTCCAGAGTTTACATTCCTACCCACAGTGCTATGCCTACTTCCCCAAATGCCTACCGTTTTCTAGAATGTAAAAATGTAGAGCAGAGGCTCCTAAAACAAGTTCTCCTATAAGGAAAAGTTGTGAGATTTATGCTAAACTTTATTAGACTTTTATATTAAGAAGAAGCTGTGTTCAGTGAAAGCCTATTTGTTAAAAATGAGCTTGAATAATAATATAATAAATGAAATAAAAAATCATGTCTCCCGCTGTCAAGCCAACGATGGAGCATGATGTGTTGGATGGGTACAAATGACTCTGTAGTCATGATCTAGGAAAAGATTTGGAGGCAATTTTGCCTCTTAAGAAAGTATTGTACGACACTCACTTACAGAGGATTTATGAGAAATGAAATGGAAACTCTTTCAAGATTTTATTAAGAGATATAGTCTTCCTGCATAACTTCTTTCCCTCCTGGACATTTATGAATGTTTGGCTGGAAGGGTGGTCTGGGAGCTGAGTTTTGATATATGTGGTTCCTACGAGGAGGTGCCAAGGGAGACATTTTTCCATCAAAAGCAGTATGCATGCAGGATCCTGGAAAGTCTTCCAGCAACAGCAGACAGTGGTGATAAAAATGATGTAGGGAAACAACATGCCAGCCAGTACCAGTCACTGCAGATGCTAGAAGGACCAGGGGCCAAATGTGTAAATACCTTCAGAACTTTGTATGGAAAACAATAGGGTTTAATTCATCTTTGTACCAGATTCAGAGTTTTTTTTGTTTTTTGGGTTTTTTTTTTTTTTTTTTTTTTTAGGACACAGCCATAGCTAGAGAATGGCTAGAAAGTGATTTGTTAATTCAACCTCCAAGTGCACCGTTGAAACCCACAGGAGATGGGAAATTAGAAAGGTGTGTGGCTTCATGGCCACACCACACTGAGGCCACTCCTTTGCATCAGAAAATAGACTGAGCTTCCCGCAGCCCCACAGATGGGACCATCTCAGGGTGTGACCAGCACAGCCTCATGCCTCTCAGTGTGTCTTCATAGTGTGTGTGACTGAATGTTGATTGTGAAGGCAGGAGCAGAAATTTGCAATGGAATATATTTAACAAGCAAGCACACCACACGCACACACACGCACACACACACACCCCACCACCACCACCACCATCACCACCATATTCACCACCACCGTCACCACTGCCACCATCACCACCACTACCATCACCATCAGCAGCAGCAGTATCACCACCACCACCATCACCATCATCATCACTATCACCACCACCACCACCACCACCATCACCACCATATTCACCACTGCCACCACCATCACCACCACTACCATCACGATCATCAGCATCAGCATCACCACCACCACCATCACCACCACCACCACCACCACCATCACCATTACCACATTCACCACCACTACCAATAACAACAACAGAGAAGAACTAAACATTTGTATTTCTGTCCCTTACCTCTCTCCTAATTAATCCCGAACTACATTCTCCTTTGATTTCTGAATTCAGTACCCACCAGTCATTCTTGGTTCCTTGATGTTTCTTTTTGCCACAGGACTTTGCACAAGCTGTTGCCACTGTTTGGAAAAAAAATTGATTTGCTTTCCGCGTGCCTATTCAACCATTTATCACTTCAGCCATTTCAAATGGCACCTTCTCAGGAAATCTGTGATATCTGACTGCCATCTCCCAGATTAGACTACACTACTTGTCATCTACACTCATAGTTTTGTAACCCTGACATGTAAAGCACTTATTAGAGGTATGCTTGTATTTATTTGTGTGATAATTATTTGATTAATATTTGGGCAGCCTATAGGACTGCCAGCTTCCAAGGAAAAGAACTGTGTCTGCTTCCCTTCCCCACTTTATTTTTAGAGGCTTTCCCAGAACCTGGCACATAGGAAGCACCTAATAATTACTTGTTAACTAAGTGGCTACATGTGGTATTGTGATTCATAATAAGAAATACATATTTGGTCTTCAACCTCTTTCTGGCAGAGCTAAAACTCTTGGAATTTCCTAAGTGATGAGAGTAATAAAGGTATATTTTGTTATGTGAATGAGGTGACTTTCGGAAAGCCCCAAAGGATGGAGGCTGATTGCCAGGAACACCAACCATGGGATTAGAGGGCTAGAACTTTCAATCTCACTGCCCAACCTCCAGGGAACTTAAAGGGGCTGGAGATCGAGATTTATTGTCGATGACCAATGATTTAATTAATCGTGCCTTTGTATTGAAGCCTCCACAGAAACTCAAAGAGAGTCTGGAGAGCCTGGCGGTTGGTGAACACCTGGAGACAGGGAAGAGTGGCACCCGTGGAGAGAGAGGGCACGAAAGCTCCACACTCCTTTCCATATATGCAGCTCTTCCATCTGGCTGTTCCTAAGTTATAGCTCTTATAATAAACCACTAGTCTAGCAAGTAAAATGTTTCTCTGATTTCTGTGAGCCGCTGTAGCGAATTAATCAAACTCAAAGAGGGGGCTACTGGAATCTCCAGTTTGTAGCAGGTAGGTCAGTAGCACACGTGGTAGCTAAGGACTGGTGACTGGCTTCTGAAGGGGGTGGGGCAGTCCTGCAGGACTGAGCCTCAATCTGCCGAATCTGACATTTTCCTTGGGTAGATAGTATTAGAACTGAGTTGAATTATGTGGCACCCAGCTGGTGTCACTGCATTGCCTGATGGGGGTTTAGGGAGCGCCCCCCTCCCCACAGTGAAATTGGGTGCTCAGAACACAAAAGACTAAATAACAGCAATAATTGTTATAGAAGTTACTGCTTATGATTGATGGCTGTCCGTCCTTACGCTAAGCACTGCTCTAATTCCAACACAAATCAACAGGGTAGATTTTATCACCCTCCACTTACAGTGACAGAACTGAATTTGTTGACTTCTATAAATTGGCCACACTGATAGTAGTGACAGACCACGGGTAGTGGATTTGACCCCAGATCAGCTCGATAGCACATTACCTTTGTTCTACCATGACATGCTCCCCATCCTTTTTTTTTTTTTTAGTTTAATTGAATTGAATTTGACATGTTGCGTTTTGTAAATTTAAGCTGTACAGTATATTACTTTGATACATTTCTATTGTAATATGATTGCCATTGAAGCAAGATTTATCACATTACATCCTTATAGTACAATATTACTGTGTTCATTCCTTGTATTGTACATTAGATCCCTATGGCTTATTTACTGTTCCTTACAAGTTTGTACCCCTAAACATCATCAGTCTTATCCCCCCAATCCCCATCCCCTAGTAAGTGTCGCTTCATTCTGTTTTTTTCACAGGTTTGACTTTTTAAGATTCCGTGTACAAGTGGTATCATACAGAACTTGTCTTTCTTTGTCTGACTTATCTTGCTTAGCACAATGTGCTCCAGGACCATCCATATTGTCATAAATGGCAGGATATCTTTTTTTTTCTCTTGGCTGAATAATATTCTATCATGTATATATAGATCACATTTTTTTATGTATTCATCTGTTCATGGACATTGGGTTGTTTCCATATCTTTGCTATTGTGAATAATGCATATATCTCATTGAAATCCCTGTTTTCTTTTCTCCTGGGTATATACCCAAAGATGGAATTGTTGGATTGCATGGTAGATCTATTTTTAATGTTTTGAGGAATTTCCATCTTGCTTTCCATTGTGATCGGACTAATTTGCATCCCCACCAATAGTGTGTGAGGGTTCCCTTCCCCACCAGAACTCATCATCTCTCATCTTCTTTGATGATGGCCATTCTCACAGGTGGGATGTAGTATCTCATTGTGGTTTTTAGTTGCATCTCCCTAATAATAAGTGATATTGAGCATCTTTTCATGTGTCTATTGGCCATTTTCATGTCCTCTTTGGAAAGCTGTCTGTTTAGTTCTGCTCATTTTTAAATCAGATTTGCTGCTGTTGTTGTTATTAAGTTGTGTTAGTTCTTTATATGTTTTGAATATGAACCCCTTATACAATATACGGTTTGCAAAATTTTTCTCCCATTCTGCCTGCCATTTCATTTTGTTGTTTCTTTTGCTGTGCAGCAGCTTTTGAGTTTGATGTGGGCCATTTGTTGATTTTTACTTTTGTTGGTTTTTTTTTTTTTTTTTTTTTTTTTTTTTTGTTTTTTTTTTTTTTTTTTTTTTTTTTGGCATCATGTCCAAAAACTCATTGCCCGGACCACTATCAATGAACTAACTGCTCTGTGTTTTCTTCTAGGAGTTTTATGGCATCAGATCTTCTAAGTTTTTGATTCATTATGAATAAATTTTTGTGAGTGGCATGAGATGGGTGTCCGATTTCATTATACTGTATGTGTTCCTTCAGCTTCCCAGCACCATAGGAAGAGACTATTTTCCCCCATTGGGTATTCTTGGCCCTCGTGTTGAATATTAGTTGACCCTTTATACTGGGATTTAATTCTTGGCTCTCTGTTCTGTTTCACTCTTCTATTGGTCCATTGGTCCATTTGTGCCAGCCGTACTGTTTCCTTACTATTGCTTTGAGGTATAGTTTGAAATCAGGACATGTGACACTTCCATCTTTTGTTTTTGTTCTTTGGGGTCTTTTGTGGACCCACACAAAATTTAAGATTGTTTCTTCTATTTATGTGAGGAATACCTTTGGCACTTTGATGGGGGTTGCATTGAATCAGTATGTGATGTTGAGTAATGTGGACATTTTAACAGTATTTATTCTTCTGATCCATGAATGCTGGATATCTTTACAGTGGTTTGTCTCTTCCTTGATTTCTTTCAGCAAAGTCTTGTAGTTTTCATTGATCTTTCACTTTCTTGGTTAAATTTATTCCTATGTATTTTATTTTATTTTATTTTCATGTTTTGATGCTATTGTGATTTGGGATATATATTTTTTAAAATTTATTTTCTGGTGTTTTATCATTAATGTAAAGGAATGCTATTAATTTCCGTAAGTTTGATTTTTGTAAACTGCCACCTTACTGATTGATTCATTCCAACAGTTTTTTAAATTGACTTTTTGGGATTTTTTGTGTATGAGATGATATCATCAGCAAATAGTAACCGTTTTACTTCCTTCTTCCAGGTTTGAATATATTTATTTATTTGTCTTACCTAATTACTCTAGCTAGAAATCCCAGTACTATATTGTATAGAAGTCATGAGAGTGAGGACCTTTGTCTTGTTCTTAATCTCAGAGGAAACTTTCAACCTTTCTTTATTGAATATAATGTTAGTTGTGGGTTTGTCATTAATGGCCTTTATTGTGTTGAAGTATATTCCTTCTGTACCCAGTCTATTAGGGGTTTTTATCATGAAAGGATGTTGTATTTTATCAACTACTTTTTCTGCATCTATTGAAATGATTATCATTTTTATCTTTTATTTTGTTGATGTGATGAATTACATTTATTGATTTGTACATGTCGAACCATCCTTGCACTCTAGGGATAAGTCACACCTGATCATGGAGTATAATCTTTTTTGTGTGTTCTTGAATTTGATTTGCTAATATTTTGGTTGGGATTTTTACACTTATATCATCAAAGATATTGGCCTATAGTTTTCTTTTCTTGTGGTATCCTTATCTGGTTTTGGTATCAAGGTAATATTGGCTTTGTAGAATGAGTTTGGGCATGTTCCCTGTTCCTCGATATTTTCCCTTTAATGTGCTATTTCTTAGCAGGTAACGCTCCGTCTGTCAGGTGGAGGCTGAAGAGGATACAGTGAGTTGTGGCACAATGATGCCAAAACCTAGTTTTACATCCACATGTGCTTTTTGTCTTTCCCAGCAGAAGCCAAGAGGGTTTTTGTAAACTCTCTCAGGTCTAAATGGTCCCCATCGCAGGCACCACCTCATCCCTTTACATCTTTTACCCCCGAGGATACACCTCCTCCAGAGTTCTCTGCCATCACTACTGGCCACCTTCTAAGCTCTGCTTCCTCATTACCATTGCCAAAGTGATGCTTACTTTGCCCTGAAAAGGGAATTTTTTTTAATTGGCCCTGGATTGAAGTTGACTGTGTAAGTTGTACTCTTTCATCTTGGCAGGACAGCAGGAAACTCACCACCAGCCCCTTCCACTTTCCCTAGTGCATGGCCAGAGCTGGTGATGTTTCACTCATGTCTCTTTTAGGGATAGCAAACCTGTTAAATCATCTCTCTATATCAGAGGTTCTCAATGCAACTATCAATAAATCATCTATCTATATCTGAGCATGCATCTGTATGAGCTGGAGGGCTTGTGAAGACATACTGGCCAGGCCCCCCTCAGAGCTTTTGATTTGGTAGATGTATGTTGGACCCATGAACTTAGATTCTTAACAAGTTTGCAGGTGATGCCCATGCTATTTATCTGAAAATCAGATTTTCAGAATCAATGAACCAATGGTTTTCCACCTTGGCTACACATTGTAGAGTCACCTGGAGAGCCTTAAAAAGTCCTGTTGCCCACAGTACACCCAGACAAATTAAATCCAAATCAATGGGGCTAGAGCTGAGATATCAGTATTTGCAAAGCTTCCCAGGTGATTCCAGCAACGAATTAATTTGCTCTCTGGAATAAGTGAGAAGAGATAGGACAGACAAAGGCTTTTTAAGATATGGCTGCTCAGAAGACATCGCCAAGAATCTGCCTTTCCCCATCTTTCCTTTTCTCTTTTTAAATAAAATTATATGTACTTAAGGTATAAAGCATGATTTGATATGCATATACATTTGATATGAAAACTATAGTCAAGCTAATGAATATATTTTCTCACATAGTTACCTTTTTGGTGTGATGAGAACAGCTGAAATGTGCTCTAAGAGCAAATTTCACTGGGAATAAACAATAGAGTATTAATAACTCTAGTCATCATGCTACACATTAAAGCTCTAGACCTATTCATCCTACAGCGTTGCAACTGTACACACTTCGCCAACATTTCCCCATTTGCCCCACCTCTCCACCCTGATAACCAATGTTCTACTAACTGCTTTTATGAGTTTGGCTGTTTGAGATTCCTTATGTAAGGGAGATCATGCAGGGTTTATCTTAGAGTGTCTAACTCTTCTCACTTCGCGTAATATTCTCCAGGTTTATCCATGGTGTAGCAAATGACAGTATCTCCTTTTTTTTTTTTTTAAGCTTGTTTATTTTTGAGAAGAGGAGGGGCAGAGAGAGAGACAGAGAGAGAGAATCCCAAGCAGGCTCCAAGTATTGTACCCTGTAGGGTTTGATCCCGCGAACCGTGAGACCATGATCTGAGCCTAAATCAAGAGTCAGATGCTTAACCAACTGAGCCACTTAGGTGCCCCTGGGTGCCTGGCTGAATAATACACACACACACCAAATTTCCACTACATGCCTCAGGCTAGTGATTCTGATTGTTCATCAGACTCACCCAGGAGGGCTTATAGAAACAAAGTTTGCTAGATCATCTCTCCAAAGTCTCTGATTTGGTAGGTCTGGGGTGGGGCCTGAGAATGTGTATTTTGCCCAGTTCCTCAGGCAATGTTGATGCTCTTAGCTTGAGCACTACATTTGGATCAGCACCACAGGAGGAGAAATAGTATGAATGGAGGAAAGACTCTCGGCTTCTCTCTTTTCCATTCACTTGCTTGTTGCTAGTGAAGAAGTCATGACTTTATGGTGAATGGTGCAAAGAGAAAGAGCTCACTGATACCAATGGCTTTGCTCTTCTGGGGTTTTTCTTTCTAGTTGGGCCACATTGGTTTCGCATTCTGGACCCAGAAGCACACCTGGGTCAGTGTCCAAGCCCAGCTTTGAGATTATATACGGAGGTCCTTTCTACACCTAAGGGAGACAAAGCCATAATTCTAATAAGACTGTCTGCTCAACAAAACCTTTGAGGGATTGATCCCAAACTCTAGGTTTCGAATCCATCTGGAGTTTATTATGACACCCAGAGGGCCATCCATAGATCCAGTTTAGTTCTGTGAGCAAAAAGGACAATTTTTAACACATATCGTTCAGCTTCTTGTGCCTTTTTCTTAATTGGCTACTAACTTGGGGAGAGGTGAAAGGTGTAATTAATTTTCAGTACTCAAATCCCATTAGCAACTTAAAATTAACTTAAAATTTTCGAGTTCTGTCACATCTAAAAATCTCTTTATGAGATCCTTGCAATTGATTGATAGTTTGGCTGCAGATACAAACCTATGGGGGAAGGGGATCTTCTCTTATAATTGTTAGGTTATTAGGACCAGAGTTAAAGAATTTACAAGACTTTTACAATTTTTGTATATCCTAGGTACTCGGGATGTTGGAAGTTCCACTCTCTTCATATAGAACATAATACAAAGAACCATCATATAATGACATAGTACTATATTTTATGTGTTCATTTAATCTTTTTTATTTTTATGTATTTTAGTCTCTGTCTGCCTATATACACATATACACATGGATATAATATTTCTATTTATTACATCATACACATTGTATATTATGTATAATAATATTTATGTTATATAATACATTTCTTTATGTATATCACATACAGTTATAGATAAAATGTATATATCTATAATAAAGTTCCCTTTCATAAAACACTTTCATAAAGCTTAAATCTCATAGGCCTTAGACCCTATGTCTTAATGTCTAAGGATAAAATAGCCCTAAACATCCAATATTGGTTATGAGAAGTTTGAAGTCAGTTTAATTCTTATTGCTTTACAGGAGTCTATTCTACAACTTGGGGAGCTTTGGGGTTTCCTCTTCACTCTTAATGCTTGAAATCTTCTAATAATCTACCTAGGTTTAGACAGTCCTTTCCTTTTGCACTGGAATCTTAATATATCATTTCAGTATGAATGCTTATGACCTTTATTTCTCTGGGAAATTATCATATATTAAAACTTTGGTATTTTTACTCCTAGTTTCTTTTTGTCTGGAACTTTAAATATGGGACAGAATTATATTAATAGCTACATGACAGTCCATTAAATACATAGGCCATGGCCCTAATGTCATAAACTTAGGCTGCTATAAGTAACATCTCTGCATATTGTTCTTTTGAATTATTTCCTCAGGAATAATATTTATTAGGTCACAGATTTGGAAGGTTTTATGTAGACTAGCTTGAGACCTTTGGTATGAGAAGCAAACCTTTGAACAATGTCTTCCAAACTGAAGAAGCAAGTCTGGGGCCAGTGGCTGATCATGGATGGAATTCAGGCCACAAAGACCCAGCCCCAGAGGTTGTTATGGAAAGGCAGACATGCTATGGTCAGGGCAGTTAATGTGTTCCACAGACACCTGTGACATTACCCTTTCTTCTCTTCTCGATTGTACCTGTCTGGCAGGTGATGTATCTGATTCAATGCCGGATCCAGGCTCTGGGGACCTTATGTGAATCACTTTGCCATGTTATACACTGTCTACTGGATTTAATGGGTAGGCGGTGTTTATAAGACCATTAACTGTGTTGTGCCCAGCCCCTCCCCCAATTCCCTGATCCATGAGGAATCTGTAGACTGCTGTGCCTTTGGAGTTGGGAAAACCCCACAGGTCCCATCCCAGCTCCTTCCACTAGCTGGACGTGCAGAGCCATAGTACTGGCTTACAGCCAGCATCTCCCTGGCTGTGGGATAGTGTAGGGCTACCAGTTTTGTTTGTTTTAATAAAGGAAGAGACAAATCACAGAGCTTATTTTGTAAGCTACAAAGGCTTATTCATTGCAAAAGCAAATGGCATTTTCTTAATGAAGAGTCAGGGTGAGCTAGGGGTCTTCACAACTTATGTAAAATGTTGCTCTGTCCTTGGTTTGCCCCAGGTGAGCAAGCTTGGGGTGTAAGTAAGATATAAGTATACACCGATCACAGTGATGCCCACCTAGTAAATGCCTACCTCCTTGTCTGGTTTTGTCATAGTTCAACATCAGAACATAGGCATACATTCCTAATGTCTTCCCATTCAGCTCTGTCCCAACGTTGACATCACTGCCTAAGATCATCTCTATTACAAGACTTTGGACAAGTTTTCCATGCTTAGTAATTTCAGGTCATTTAATTATCTGCTCAGCAGATTTTTAATGTGTTCATATTATGGTGGCTCAAGGATGGGCTCAGCAATATGTTTGCCTTCACTGTATCATACTTAACTGTATGATCTTGAACTATTCATCTAACATTCTTTAGCCTCAGTTCCTGCATCTATGAAATTCTTATGGTTCTTGACTTGTAGTTTTCATCTAACTGACCATCAAGAGAACCAGACTCGCAGTTGTGGTAATAACTGGAAATATAAAATAAATATTATTAATACAGCAAGAGCTCTAATGCAAAAATTGGACAACATATGTGAACAGGTGAGCACTTCACAGAGTGAAGGACACTTCTGTGTTAGAAATAAAAAACTTGGGTGCAAAGATGAAGAATGGCTTTAATGAGTTTATCAGTGCACTTGACACATCCCACGAAGACACAGTGAACTGGAAGATAGGTCAATAGAAATTGTAAAAATAAAACTGGATGTCAATGAAAGTGGACATTATAAATGGCTGTTGAAGAGTTCATCCAAATGAGAGCACAAAAAGAAATGAGAAAAAGACAGAGGAGGAGGAGGATGAAGAGGAGGATAAGGAGGAAGAGGAGGAGGAGAAAGAGGAAGAGGATGAAGAAGAAGAAGAAGAAGGAGGAGGAGGAGAAGGAGAAGAAGAATGGGGAAGGAGAGGGAGAAAGAGGGGAAGAAGGAGGGGGTGGGGGAGGAGGAGAAGAATAGATTATCCAAAAAGTGTGGGAAAATATATTATTGTTTAACATATATGTAGTTGATGAAGTTAGAATCACAGAAGACACTAATCCAGAAATCCAAGATGCTCAGAGAACACCAAGCAGAATAGTTAGGAAACCCATATATACGTAGTATGCATACTCACGCACACACACACACACACACACACACACACACACACACACCCTTAAACGAGATTATTCAAAATTTTGAAATTCAAAGATAAAGAGAAAATCAAAACCAAAGGATCTGTTATATATGGAGGAACAGATAGAAGAATTATCGTCAGAAGGTCTGCAAGCAAAAAGAAAACCAAATGACATCCATAAAAGACTGTAGGAAAAACAAAACAAAACAAAACACAACCACTGTCAAACTAGACTAGTACACTCAGTTCCTTCCCTGAAAATTCAATAGTAAATGGAAAATAAAGACTTTTTCAGATAAACAGAGTTGAGAGAATCCATTATCAGCAAAACTGCACTAACAGATGCTAAGAAGTTCTTCAGGGAGAAGAAATATTATACTAACCAGAAACTTGGATTTGCACACACACACAAAAGCATAATTGGCTGTCTAAAGTAAAAGGGGGTAGCCATCTATTGCATCCTTATACCATTTGTGAAAGTAAAATGTGTGACAACAATTGTGTAAAGAATGGAAAGGACAAATTTGGAGTATAGTTTTCTAAGACTGTGAAGAAAATAAAAGGAAATTCTTTGCAACCTTGTGGTAGGCAGTGATTTCTTAGTGGGATGCAAAAATCACAAAGTAAAAAAATTGTTTTAATTGATAAAATGGACTTCATCAAAATGAAAGGCTTTTGCTCATTTTGCTTAATGAAATGAGATCAACTGCTCTCTGGGAGGACATATTGGATAATACATATTTAATAAAAGATAGTCATACTGTATGTATCCAGGACTCTCAAAACACAATAATAAGGAAAAACACCCAATTTAAATGGACATTAAAAAAATTTTTTAACATTTATTTATTTTTGAGAGACAGAGAGAGTCAGACCATGAGCAGGGGAGGGGCAGAGAGAGAGACAGAGATAGAGAATCTGAAGCAGGCTCCAGGCTCACAGCTGTGTGTCAGCACAGAGCCCGACACGGGCCTCAAACTCACAAACCATGAAATCATGACCTGACCAGAAGTCAGACATTCAACTGACTGAACCACCCAGGCTCCCCGGAAAAACACACCATTTAAAAATGGGCAAGGGTGCCTGGGTGGCTCAGTCGGTTAAGCATCCGACTTCAGCTCAAGTCATGATCTCACAGTTTGTGGGTTCGAGCCAGCGTCGGGCTCTGTGCTGACAGCCAGCTCAGAGCCTGGATCCTGTTTCAGATTCTGTGTCTCCCTCTCTCTCTGACCCTTCCCTGCTCATGCTGTCTCTGTCTCAGAAATAAGTAAAACATTTAAAAAAATGGGCAAAATATTTTAACAAACAATCCACCAAAGGTATAACAGTGTCAAATAAAAGACAAAAAAAGGCCATTAATAATCAAATTGCAAATTAGAACTACAACCAGATATAACCACATACTTATTAGAAAGGCTTTTTTAAAAAGCTAATAACAGGGGCGCCTGGGTGGCTCAGTCAGTGGGGCGTCCGACTTTGGCTCAGGTCATGATCTCACGGTTTGTGGGTTCTAGCTCTGCATTGGGTTCTGTGCTGACAGTTCAGAGCCTGCAGCCTGTTTGAGATTCTGTGTCTCCCTCTCTCTCTGTCCCTTCCTTGCTCGCACTCTGTCTCTCTCCATCTCAAAAATAAATAAACATTAAAAAAATTTAAAAAATAACAATTAACTGAAACCTACACTACCGTGAGACCCAGTAATTCTGTATAGGAATATTCATATTAACTTTAATTGTAACTACCAAATACTGGAAGTAAATACTGGAAAAAATCCTTTAGTTAGTGAATGCGTAAACAAACTTTGCCACATCCCTATGTTGGAATAGTACTGATGAATAAAGAGGAACATACTACTGTTACATTCACTAATATGAATGGACCTCAAATGCATCATGCCAGTGAGATTTGAAGTGCAAAATTATCAGGCTAGAAATCAGGCCGGTGGTGATGACGGGCTACCATTGTAGGGAGAAGCTGTCTATAAAAAGACAGGGGAGAGGCTCGGGGGGTGACGAAACTGCCCCTCGTCTTGATGATGGTGCTGTTCCGTGCACGCTTGCATGCATTTGTCAACACTTGCAAACTGTACCTAAAAAGGGTAAATTATATTGTGTCTGACTTACACCTAAATTTTATTTAAAAATTTTTTAATGTTTATTTATTTTTTAGAGAGAGACAGTGCGAGAAGAGGAGGGGCAGAGAGAGAGGGAGACCCAGAATCTGAAGCAGGCTCCAGACTCTGAGCTGTCAGCACAGAGCCCAATGCGGGGCTCAAACTCACGAATCGTGAGACCACAACCTGAGCGGAAGTCAAGTGCTTAACTGACAGAGCCACCCACACACCCCAAGGTATACCTAAATTTTCTTAAAAAGTCTCTTTTCTAAGCTTTTTGGGATTTTTGTTGGTTATCTTCATGGTTTAATTGATTTCCTGGGTAATTCCTATAGTCAGAAAACATATTGTGACTTCAGTACTTGGGAATTTATTGACATTTTATGATCTGGCATCTTGTCCATTTTGGTAAATGTTCCATTTGCACTTCATATAAGCGTGTGTGCATTTATTGGATGCACAACAACAACAAAATCAGCCAAAATCTGTGTGGCTAGTAGTTACTTCACTAATAAACTCAGACCCAAAACCTTGGAATCCCAAACCTTCATCTTGGTGATTGACTATACACTCTTCATCTGCCTGATTCCTTCACAGAGGGTACCAGCTTAAGTAGGGCTGGCCCAGATGAAGTTAGAAATTCAAGGGCGATTCTGTGTTTCTTTGGTGTTCTGTACCCTTTTCCCCATTCCCATCTCCCTTCCCACCTCAGAACCAGATCCTATGATACTGAAGGTCTTCTGCATCCAGTGTGTCACAGAGAATGAAAATATGATAAAGTAATGAACCCCAGTGTGTCTTACAGCAAAGACATTCACATATAAATAGAGTGCATAGAAATGGCCGTGCCTAACCTCAAGAGATTCCTCATTTAAAGATGGAAGCATGGGTTGGGTTTGACCTAAACTCACATCTCAGCTGCACAATATGGAGTGTGTCATCTGTAACAGTTAACTCAATCATCCTATGATTCAGTGTTTCCCCCTGTAAAATGGAGATAATAATCCAGCCTGGATTATAGGATCAGGGTTAGGATCTTATGAGATAACAGATACAGTACATCTATAGAGATAGATGCAGCAGGAATACTCATGGTGGGCTCTGCTTAAAGTCAGGATGGCTGGTAGGAGATTTCAAGTGGATTTTGTTTGCCCAGGACATCAGTTGAGCTAGTGGATTGATGTGTCTACTCGGAGGGACTGGGAACCATCTTGTATGTCATAATGGAAACCAGAGGAAAAAGACGTCCCTCCCCATCCTCCTGCCACCTCACCTCCCTGAAAAAAGAACACATGCTCTTTGCTCTTTGCTTGGGGTTGATTACTCATAAGTGCAGGCTAATTGCAAACTTTACATAGTGATATATGGAGATGGAGCCAATAGCAGAGGATATATCTTCCCCATCCCCTCCCCAATAGGAGATATTTCTCCATCCCCTAATCTGACACTATCTAGAGAAAAAAAGAGACATTTTAAATGAATAGAGACAGGGAAACAATAACCCCAGAACCAAGCTCCCCATGACCAATCCCCAATGACCCCATCAGTCCCCAGTGACCAATGATTTAATCAATTGTGGCTATGTAATGAGACATCCATAAAAACCCAAGAGGCCAGGGTTTGGAGACTTTCTGGGCTGTTTAAACATGTGGAGATATGGGGAAAGTAGCACTCCTGGAGGGGTATGGAAGCTTTGCACCCCTTCGCTAGACCTTGTCCTATGCATCTCTTCCATCTGGCTGTTCCTGGGTTACACCCTTATAGACCAGTGATCTGGCAAGCAAAATGTTTCTCTCTCTGAGTTCTGTGAGCCACTATAGCAATTTAATCAGATTGAGGAGGAAGTCTTAGGAATCTCTGATTTATAGCCAGTTGGTCAGAGGCGCAGGTGACAACCTTGGATTGCAAATGGTGTCTGACGTGGAGCAGTGGCAGTCCTCTGGGAAGTGACCCTTAACCTGTGGAACCTGATGCTATTTCCCAGGTAAACTGTCAGAATTGAGTTGAACTGTAGGATACCCAGCTGGTGTCTGGAGAGTTGCTTATTGGTGAGGGACCTCCCTACATGTTGGAGTTGGTTCCAGAATACAAAAGACAGTAAAACTTGGTCATTCAGCCTGTTCCTAGAGGTCAAGGGCATCTCTCTCAAGAGAGCTCTATGTAGCAACTCTGTAGCACTTAGAGTCTCCAATCCATCACCCCTGGCTTCCTTACTACCTCTTTCTATCTTTGCTTTTCTGAGTCTTCCTCCAGATCCAACAATCTGCTCTCTTGATTCAACCAAAATCCAATTAATTAATTTGAATTTATGGGCTAATTTTCTTAAGGGAGATTAATGGATTATTCATCGTTGGTAACTCCTATATACACAGCTACTGAGATAAAGGAAGTGGAGGGTATGGGTCTGTGGGTGCATTCAGGTATATATGCAGGATTCTGACAATATTCTTCCAAAGTTACAAGCTAAAATCAAGGTCTGGTTTTTCCCCTTGCCCTCGACAAAAGCATCAGGTTTCCTTTCTTTGCCAACCAACGATCACATTTCCTGGTGAAAGATAAAAATCAGGTTCCATTACAGCAGGGAAATCGGTAGCATGTGCTAAAATTTGGATATTTCCATTTCAGTAGAACTAATGATTTTCAGGTGCTAATTGACATAACCTTGAGAAAGCCCTTCACCTTCCCTGCCAGAGACAGGAAGGCATAAGGTGGTATCTCAGGCATTTGCAGATAGAAGGTTTGTGCCTTCAAGCCTATAAGATGTGGTTTAAGGGACATGGGTAGTGCTTGGAAAAAGAACACATCTGAAATTGAGTAATCTGAATTTTCAGTATGAAGTTGACTATCTGTGCCGCAGTGAGCAAGCCCTGTATACCTAGAATGAGCATATAATTTATCTTCCTAACCATGGCACTTTTGAGAATAAAGGGGAGTTTCATTAATAACTGCACTAGGAAAAATGGGCATAAACTCATGACTGTCCTTGGCCCCCCAGTATGTACGTGGACCCTAAATGTTAGCTCCCACCACCTTGCCCTACCCTCCTGCACCTCATGCATCTGGCTTAAATTGTAAAGCCAGGAAAGCTAAACCTAGACAGATTTAGTAAAGCCGTCTAAGTATTAGGTATTCTGGACAAGGGTAGCAGACCAGTTTTAATACCAGGATGTTAATAGCTCACATTTGCCCATGACCTTGCAAAGTAAAGTTAGGCACCCAGAGTGGTCACATTTCCTCTGAGGCATTTGGAATGTTGCCAGCTAGACCCAAGCCATTTATATGTGTCATTTGCATGGTCTTTGGTGGGTAAAGGGGGGAGGGCTGGTATTGAGCAGAGGAATGGAGGAGACCAACAGAAATTTCCTGGTCTTTGCTGAAAATGGAAGGCCCCACCTGGGTCTGTGCAGCACATTGTAGGCATGCTGCACAAGGTGGTTGGTTTCCCAGGGGACCAGGAGACTTGTGTTACCAGAGGTCAGCTGCCAGGCCAGGAAAATCAATACCCTACTGCTAAAGGTTCAGAGTTAATTCAACTGAAAATTTTAAAAAATAAATAAAATAAAGTTTTGGCTTTTTCTGTAGACCTCAAAGGTGACTGGGGACAGGCTCCATCCTTTGGGCTTCTGCTTTTACAGGGTCTTGGCTTTGGGAGCGTGCGTGAGCCAGAGACACAAAGCCACCAGATACAAAGACTTTGAGAAAGTCAGTCACAGACTCTTGGAGGCTGGGCCTGAACATCAACTCAGTTAACCCCTTTAATTTACAGATGAGAAAGCTGAGACCCCAGGTTTAGGGTCTGGGAGCCCCAGTCTGTTAGTATGATGTTCTAGATAGTGAGGTATTCTGGGTCTCAGGGGTGTTCTCAGATAACGTATTTGAGGCAACAGTACCCCACGCCTCCATCTCACTGTTCCGTGTTGTTCTTATAATAGCCATAAGTCTCTTTATTGGGTATTACTGAGACCAATTCCTGGAGTGATAATAAATGAGAACTTCATTTCCCTTGGGGTATTTGAGAGAATAAATGTGAGTGGGGAGATGATAAGGACAATCCTACCATCAATGATACACAAACGGAGAAGAAAGTTGAGATGAGAGAGTTATGGGAGAGAGACCAGAATGCTTCCATACTACTTCAGTTCATACCTACAGCCATGTGCAAGTCACTGATCTCTAAATGTTTGGTGCAGTCAGCCAACACATTCCCTGTCCAGTTTGGTCCATTTTGAGTTGGGTTTTCTGTCACATAACCAAAAGAAACCTGCTGACTCAGATATGAAACAGGAAATTTGCCTAAGGTCATGTAGTAAATAAAATGTCCAGTGCTTAAGAGCTTTTTTTTTTTTTTTTTTTTCAAGTAGAATTATCATCCTGATATACTTCCATTTAGCCTCAGGAGCAGATGGCCCGTGAGCTTACCCAAAGTTCATTGCCTGCACTGATGTCCAAACCAGAGTGTGAACTCAGGTAGAAGGTACTTCCCCCAAAGTGGCAATCCTTGATTCTTAAACTCTTCTCAGAATGCAAGGGACAGAAGGAAAAAGCAAGGGAACTTTGTTTTCTTCCAAATCCAAATTGGAGCATTCTGCTCAATTATAATAGAGAGCACTATATTCTACAAGGATCTTGCAAAGGAATTTGATCTTTTAGCTTGAAAGAGGGAGACCCCAGGAATTGTGCGTATTGGCTGCACATTTCTCAAGCTCTGAACATGGGAGGAGGGATAGCCACGTCCTAGCTGTTCCCAGAGGTAGATTTAAGGGGAAAGGTGGAAAAATGTGGGGAGATGGATTTTGAATCGACATTAAAATTACTTAATAATTAACACTGTTCAATAACTTAAGAGAATATATTATGACTGGTTTTATTTAAGAGGAAACTTAAGTAAATGAAAATAAGTTATTTATAATATTCCAAATCCCATTCTTCCAACTTCTTATTTTAGAATTATAAGAATTCAGGAGTAGATATTTCAGGCCAGGCCAATAAGTAATTTAGGGGAGGCTGATTGGGAAATGATGGAGGTAGTACAGAACCTTCATCTGTGACCTAGCCCACAGTCAGATTTTATAAATGGTTCAAGTATGCGAACTATTGGTATAATACGCTCTATGTGCCTATTTGATTCAAATTTTAATTATGCTTTCAAGTCTTCTAGATTCTTTATCATCATTTGGCTTCCTCCATATGAGGAGATTTAATTGGAATTCTTTGCATATTTCATGGAATATGACTACTTCTATCTCATGAGTATTTTATTCCCTTGAAATTTCCAGTCACTCCATGGAAAACACAATGATCCTAGGTGAATTTTTAACCCTCTCACTGTATGTATCCCCACTCCTGCCATCGTTGTCTCAGAGTTATTCATCTATTTAGGCTTTTAAAATTTTTCTTAAGCATATTTTAGTAATCAGTATTTTTCATGAAAAATACTCCTTTCTTTGACATTAAAATTTGTTTGCATCTAGGGGTACATTAGACACTTATAATTTATTCAATCTAATATCTGACATTATACACCTTGCCAATTATTTTCCATTTATTTGTGCTGCTTTCTTCTCTTTCCCTCTCTTTCTTAGGTAGAGAATATATATACTCAGTTTGTTTAGTTTGTTTTCATAAGTGTTTTCATAATTCGTAAGTGTTCACTTTTATGTGCTCCTTCTTTTTTATTTTCTTTAAGCTTGCATTGTTGTTACATATATATGTGTATATATATATAATTATAATTTCTTTTTTCTAAATATCCTCATGATTTATTATTTGTTTGCTTGTTTGTTTATCTTTTTATTTGTTTATTTATTTCAAGTAAGGTCTACACCCAATGTGGGGCTTGAACTCCTGACCCTAAGATTAAGAGTCATATGCTCTACTGACTGAGCCCGTCACGCACAACAATATAATTTCTTGATTTAAGTACTTCAGACTTGCTGTTTCATTCTTTCTTGTTCAGTAAAACCACACATAGATGTTATTTTGCCATGTAGAATAGTTTTGGCTATAGACCATAACCTTGGATTAGCATCACTCACCTTCATCACTTAACAGTTTTTGCCTTTTCTTTCTTTGAAGAGTTAGTTGGGATATTTTAGTGAGAAGCTGTTTAAATTCTCATTATAAAAATGAGAATTATTTATATTATAATGTGATCAGAAAAATCTTCTATGACTTTTGGACAAATTGTTTAAAAAGTAGATTAGACTAATATTTATTGAACGTGTCATAATTTTCTTATACCTTACATATATCCTCAAATCATCTTCTTAATCCAGAGAAGTAATCTTGCTCTCTCAATATAATCCTCTTAGTTACTGTTTTCTTGTCTTTTCTTACGCTGGGTTAATTTCTCCAAGAATCTAGTCTCTCTCGGTCTCTCCTCACTAAAATCTCCCCATCTGTTTGAGTCAATGTAAAGTGGAGGTTCCTTCTTCAATTTTTTCCTGACTGTGTCAATTGAATAAACTCTTTCTCACATCTGAGTGGTTTGTTAATTACTAAATCTGATCATGGTACCTATTTTTTTTTTTTTTATACCTTTTGACTTGGTGAATTTTAGTCTTCTTGCAGGCACGATAAAATACAGAGTAGGAGGTGTTATGTAATAGGCCCTCAGATATTTGTTGAGTCACATTGGGTAGAGTTCAGATTCCAAAATAGAAAATCTTTATTCCTAAATGGGAATAACTTCCCCACAATGTAATGTCTGGGATATAGACCCTGGACTGGGTGGATTTTGTAAGTTAAAATAGATTAATGCAAAATTGTTCACACAAGTGGAAACTGTTGCTCTTAATAATGAACAGGACTACCGGTCAAAGAGAAATTGGAGCCACCTGTACCAAGTTACCCTTTCACCTCTGCCTCTGTCTCTTTCTGGGTCTAGAAAACTCCTCCTGTGTTTCTGCTTCCTCTACCAGTAACCCTTCCCCTGAGACAGTCAATTCTGAAGGCAATTTTCCAAGACCATTTGCAGAATTGGCTGGGGCTTCAGCTGCAACATGAAAAAGGCATTTATTCTGGGACCTCAAAATGGAGTTTGGAGGAGACATTGGCTGAACTTGTTTCAGAAATAGATTCTATATGCATCGGTTTTATTGCCTCAGGTATAGATGTTAAATCTAATAGTTCAGCTAAACCAGTGTGTGTTTGTGTGTGCATGTGCATGCACACACTCTGAGTTGGGTGTTGTTTTCATAAGTTTTTGCAGATATTTTGACACTTCCATATACAAGCTAGGAGTTTGGTGTTATGTCCTGAGTCACACATCTGGTAAAAGCAGCTATTTGTGCTCTCATGCTGAATCCTGTGCCAAAATCAGAATGCCTTGCATTCTTGAACCTTGCGATGCAATCAAATATCAAACTATCCTCTGAAAAAATCTAGAAAACAATCTAGTTTTATTCTCTAGATATATTCTCTAGATATATGCATATACCAAGTTTAGCATCCGTATATTTGAATTTTTGTCAACTTTTGACAGGTTTAGATAACATTTGTTGAGGCAAAGGAGAATAAGCAAGGTTAGTCTCGGTTATGAAGTCTTACCTACCAATCTTAAGATTTTAGGACTCAACACTTACAAGGTAGAAGAGCTAATCTCATAAGGTGGACTTATCATGTGCTGCCCAGGCTGGGACACGTGTGAGAGTGAAGGAAGGTGCCATCACTGAGGACTACAAGTGCAAACCCATCTGTCACAGGCAAACATGACATGTGGTCACCTCATATATGAGCAATAAGGGAAAGAAATGTTTTTTTCTGCATATTTACAGCTCTGGCCATATTTTTGCTACAAACATGAAAGCTTGTATTCTAGATTCAAAATGACAAATATTTAGCCCCTATGATAATACCTCCCTTTCCTGTATTCATAGCATATGTTTCCTCAATCATATTCTTTCACATTGATCTCTGGTTTGGAATCAGACTCTTTCTCAACATAGTTCTCCAGATAGTCAATAACTATGACTGGGCTTAGCCCATAAGATTGACTGTGCTCAAATGAATTTGCCGTGGCATATGATGGCTAGGTTTTTGTTGTTTTTGGTGAAGTTTGATATTGACAGAGCAGGGGGGCTTTTTGGTTTTGTTTTTTGGTTTTTTGTTTGGTTTTGTTTGTTTGTTTTGTTTTGTGTTTTTGGTAATTAGAGCTGGGTAAACCAGAGAGCATCCGAAGTGGTTCAGGAATCTCAGCCACAACTCACCATTCTGGTAACAACCATGTGAGTTAATGAGGGGCGTTACAGCAAGGAGCTCAGCAGTGGGACTTATACCCACACAGGGATCAAAAGGAAAATGGGAACCAGACAACAGTTTATTTAAAGCTAGACAAATGCTTGAAACTTCTCTCTTACAATGCAGTTTCTTTGTAAAAAGATGAATTTACAGACTTTCTTTAGGCCAGGAAGCAAAAATGGGGGCCTCATGCTTCCCCCTGCTAAATCCTAACTGGTTAAGTATCTGTGTCTGTGCCCATCTTACCCAATCACAAACAAATCAGAGAGCTGGGCATGGTAACATAGAGCCTGTTAGGTCTCTTCACCACATAGAAGGTACGAAGATGAAAATTTTCCCTACCTTTGGATCTTCAAGGCACTATCTTACCATCTATTGGAAGACATGGCCCAGAGAATATTGTGGGCTCTGAACATTCAGATTAAAGAGTCTTCTTCCTATTGATGTGGAGAGTGATAGTAAAGGGTAGAGAGAGGGGCCAAATTAAGATAAATGTTTCCCAAACCCAAAGGTAAAGTTATGAGTATGAGGAGTGAAGTGTGTCTGTCTTCTCCAAGAAGGACCTTGACTCTATGATAAGCCCCGGCAAATGTCAGGACTGTAAATGTTTCTGAATACCCTAAATGATCAATATTGGCTCAAGATCTGGAGAACATAGAGTGTTCCAGTGTTGGGACCTTGCTGACCTCAGCTTTATGGAGTTAGGAGTAGAAGAGTTTGGGGTAATTAAGTAGATTTTCTATGAAAAACAATGTGGAGATGGTAAGTTTGCAGATTACAGTGAGATCCACTTCACCTTTGTTAGTGTGGCATTCAAATAATCTTGTCTGAACTTTAGTTGTGCACCAGAATGTTTCTCCTCTGTGCAGTGAAGGAGAGACACTCTGAAGCTTCATAAAAGGACTTCTTTGAAAAGAATAGAACTCTTTTTTTAAAAAACTTTAATGCTTATTTATTTTTTGAGAGACAGAGAGAGATAGAGCATGAGTGGGGGAGGAACAGAGAGAGGAGACACAGAATCCTAAGCAAGCTCCAGGCTCCAAGCTGTCAGCACAGAACCCGATGGGCTCAAACCCATGAACCGTGATATCATGACCTGAGCTAAAGTCAGATGCTTAACCAACTGAGCCACGCAGGTGCCCCAAGAATGGAACTCTTAATAAGCTCTGCTCACCCTCATGACCAAGACAAGAGGTACCACTGCCAGTCTGGTTATCCCAGACTCAGTAGGAAGGGATGAGATTCCTACTCACATATTCCCTTGTGGCCCCTTATACTTCCCAAATTTGCATCAATTCATCAAACTGCTTTCTTTGACCCTGGTCAAAGGATCGTTACAAAATTGAGTATAACAAAACCAAGAATTTGAATGCCAGTGGACCATCACCTCAATAAAGATCCCCTTCCTAAAGAGCCCTCAGTGTGGCCCAGCTAAATTTCCCTCTCTCTCTCTCTCTCTCTCTCTCTCTCTCTCCTGTTCTCAGGGACTTTTCTTTCCCCTTAAGCTCATTCCCTACATCATCTCACGGTGCCCTGTCTTCCAGGTGGTTGCTTCATCAGCAAGCCCTGCACCAAGGATGGAAAGTGGGCTTTATTTATTTAACTGTGATCTGTTGCACTAGTCATATAAAATAATAAATCCCAGTGGTCTTATCTGGCCCTGATGTGAAAGTGAACATTAATTGACTAAAAAAGTTTGTTTGGAGCCCTGTGAGGAGACAAGGAGTAGCGTCCCAAGTGCCAAGTATTTGCCACCCATAGTCTGGGCCCATCCAATGACTCCATCTCTCCATCACAAGGAGCTCTGGCATAAACAAGCTGGGCTGATGTCTGCTGAAACCTGAATGGCAGAGGTAGTTGAGAATTCTGGGCCACTGGTTTACAGGGATTATCCCACCATGGGCAGCTGGCAGCCCCATGTAGACAAATTAGAGTGAGGGCCTGGCTAGCACAGGCTTGACACTCGGCGAGGACTGTGAGCAAGGATTCCAGTGTGCTGAGCATTGTTTCCAGGAATGCTCTGATGTCAGAGAAACTCCGAGTCAGCCAGAAACTGATGTTGATATCTGGGCAAGCTTCCTATTCAGACAAAGGTTTGGGGTTTGGAGTCATCGAAGAAGAGGTAGAAGGCAAAGACAAAAGAGCTCATGTTCAGGGCAGGGTTTTGGATCTACAGAAGAACAGGAGAGTTTGGTTAGGAAACAGAGTCTGAGATCCACTTTACAAGCTGGATTAGCATGGTGAGTAGATGAGTTTCCGGGATTCAGAGCTATTGCAACAGATGCGCGTCCAACATGAGTGTCCCGTAACAGTCTTATTGCCTTGCCCGACCCGAAGCAAAAATAGGCCGACTCTACAGGTGAAGTTGCTGGACATTTGCTTAAAAGAGACATGCAATCCAGGCTCCAGAAGATTTCATACAAACTGCACCCCAAGCTTACTCTTTCTGCAGAACCCCAAGGACCCAAATGCATATACATCTCCTTAAAATAGATGGTCAAGATACACAGCTATAAAACTACTTGATTCAATTGGTTTTTTAGACTCTACCAGTTCAGTGATGTAAATAAAATGGAATCCTTGGATAAACTGCTGACACGTTTATTCTCTCGTTTGCTTTTTATCCTCCAGAAAAATTAAAAAGTGGGTGTTGGAGGGAGGGAGGTGCCTAATCATCCTCTGCCCACTCTTCCATCGGCCTCAGTGCTCTGGTTTAGTTTCACCTTGTACAATGGTCATAAAGTCAAATAGTCCCATGGCACCCTAAAAAGATCGTTCTTTTCCTATCAAACCAAGATCTTATTGACACTCAGATCCTCAGATTCATCCCTGAATTACTAGCTTTGAACTGAGGATGTCTTAGACAACCTAGGGGCTTCCTGGGGGGTTTCATCCCTTTTTTAAAACATCGATTTTGGAATTTTTAACTAGGCTTGTGCCTCTGATCTTTTCTCAGCCTCTGTAAAATCCTTTATTTCCCACAAGTTTGACAGAAACTGACTGTTGGAGATGTAAAAGGATCAGGACAGAAGGCCTTAGGAAAAGTTAGCCATGAGTTTATCTCAGGAGAAGGCTCAGCAATTGTTGCAAGCATTACAGTGCATGGGAACCAGGTGGAATTGGCCGACTGTGTCCCATAGCAGGTACTGACAGAAGCAAAGGCAGGAGCGGGAAGCCCATGGCTCATTCCTGACACTCTCCTTTGAACCCATAGTTGCCAAGACTGTTGATAGTCACTGGCTCTCCAATGATCACACTGCAGCAGTAAAATATGTGATGTGTTTACATTTGACTTTGAAACACATTCTTGCACTTATTTCTAAAAGAGCTAAAACATGGATACGATTCTCTTAACTTTGAACCACTGTTCACCTCCTGTCAATTCTCCAAAGTGAAATGAATGACGTCAGTTACCAAATTATGTGAAGGATGCTTCTGCTTCTGTCTGTAGTCCTTTCTCTTGCTCTCTGTAGCGGTTCCTCGGCAGTGCTTTAACCATGTCCCTGGGGTACTCATTACTTCTGCCAAAGGTCCTCCCCCGCCACCACACACACATGCCTGCAAGTCCACAGAGAAAGTGCGCAAGTGGGCTCAGCCCACACAGGGGGCAGTCTGTGAGTGCTGGGGAGTCTACACCCTTTGTTCACAGCCCTCAATCAATGAGAAGTGGGGGTTGGTGGGAGAGGAGCCCAGCTTCCTTGGCCTTGCCTTCCTTGGCCTTCCTTGGTCCTCTTTCTGGAGCATCATAACAATCACCTTAGGAAGTTGAATCCTAGTTACTGCTAGTAGGAGTCAACTCGTTTTATAACTGTGTATTGTTTTATTTCTCTTTCTTCCTGATCTCTCACGGTGCTTCCTGGGATCATCTTCCAAATAAGCGACTTTCAGTCCTGTCCTTCACTCACTGTCTATTCTGGGAAAAGCACCCTGAGGCTCTGCCTGTCTCAGCTTGTTGTAAGCCTCAGAGGGGAGACAGGGGGCTATTGATATCCTTGGAGATGAAATACCTTCCTTAGATCAAATTAGTACATGGATCCGGTAGCCCTTCTCCAAACTAGAAAGGAACAGCAAAGTAATATTATCAGTGTATATATATGTGCAGAGAAGGCAAGTGTATTTCTGTATTGATAATTGAAAGCCCTACACATTATATTTAGATAGACACTCATAAAGGCCTAGGACATTACTTGCTTACTTATAATCTTCACTTTTTCTTAATTTGTTGTGTCAGTTATTAAAAAGGAGACAATAAAACACAAAAATTAACTCAAGGAGTTGGAACAAACAATAGGTACAGGTTAGGGATTGGAAGGTTGAAGTAGTCATACATGGATCTGTATAATCACAAAGTATTGACAGTTGCCCAAAAGGTGGGCTGTAAATTTAGTTCTGAACTTCCTAGAGGACAAAACAAAGAGTAAAACTGGTTTCCTTAGAAGCCTAGAAAATTAAAGTCATGTTCATATATGCTTTTCTATTTATATAATTTATATGTTTGATTGTATGTGATTTATAAGGTTTTAGTTACTTATCTGGAATCCTGAGCCGTCTGATTCAATTTTGGTTGTCTTCAAAACATCTTTACTGTTTCATTTGTGGCTTCCTTATTTAGGGTGAGTTGCTTCTCCCTTCCCTGCTGGGAAAACAAAGATTTCCCCAATTTTAGGACCTATTTTGTTTGTTTCCATAGTTACTGAGGATGTACACATAACCACACACAAATACATAACTAACTTTTTACAATATTAAGATGAATATCTTGTGCATAGTTTTTCAGCCACTAAAGTAAAAAGTAAATATTTCTGGAAAAGCATAGTCTTTTTAAAGAATCATAATTACTTTAAAAATGTGTTTTACTCCTTCCTTTAACAATGCCAGAGTTTTGGCTTCAATAATCATTATTAAGACAGGTTTGGAGGAGATGTATCAATCATCAAAGTTAATAAATTATAGAGTGGGTATGTTCTAAAAACTGATAATTGGCATCCTTTAAATTAATTAATTATTCTTAGTTCAAATAACTCCATACCCAAAGGACAAAACAAATATGAATTTCAATAACTGGCGAAAATAAGCATCATAAATCTTTTGCAGTTTCTTCTGGGAATGAATATTTTTGTCAGATTTGATGTGTTTATCTCTTGTTATTAAAATCCAAAGTTAAAGATGTAAGTTCTCAAAATAAACTAGGAGAGGAGTTTTCAGACTTTTATTGGGCATATAGATATGTTTGCCTTTAGACATATCAGACATTTTCTGTGAAAACCTCCCTCTCAAGAAGAAGGGTTGAGTGGTCTTCGGGGCAGAGTGAACCAAACCAGGGATGGTCAATTGCAGCTAGATTTTCAAACAGAGCTGGAAGTCCCCAGCTAGATGTCAACTTCCCATTCTCAGAACTAATGTCTTTAAATTCATTGGACTTTGTCCCCCCTGGGAGGGTTGCAGAAGGTTGAAAATATAGCTTTAAAATTTTCCACCCTGATAGGCTTGATCTGACAGTAGATAAAATTAAAACTCTTCAGTCTATGAAGTTTGAGAACCCTGGCTTATAATAGTTACAGATGGGAAAATTATTCATTTCTGCACTAATGATATGTATCTTTGGTAATATTTTTCTTTGAGCATGTTTCCTGCTTACCCTTGAGAAGACATCCATTGATAAAAGATCAAAGCGTGCTTGAAACATAGAGAAAAAGAAAGGAAAATAAAAGTGCAGAAATAATGCCAACAAACATAGTTAAAATGAGACCAAATTTATATATGTCTCCAAACTGCTACTTGCAAAACAGTCCTTTGGAGACAAGAATGCATTTTAGAAGAAAGGGTGGCTTTGGTTGGTGGTTGGTTCAGTTAGATGAACTTGAATCTTCCTTTCAAGTTTATAATTCTCTGATTGTTCAGGCAATATGTTTCTTTGGACAAGGCTGAGGAAGTGGTGTGGACTGCAGTTTACTTAACAAATAAATTTCTACAAGAGGGATAATTTGGGGAATCTAGCTTCCTAGACTCAACAATGACACAAAATGTGTTTACATTAACTACATGGGAGAATTTCCTCCAATTGCCACATCTATATAGGAAAATGCTAGTTTTATTTTAGAAAAAGAACAGAATGTTCAACTGAGGGTTTTCATCACAGCTAGAACAAATTATTTAGATAGGATTCTAATATTTTTAATTGCCCTTATTTGATTTTCAAAAGATACTATGTTTTTCCAAAAAGTGATTCTAACGGGAGACAGTATTTATTGTTTGGAAGAAATAAAACACCTTCCAGATGATTCCTTCCAAGTGAACCTCTGCACTTATTAACGCTGATTTGATTCTTCAAAAATGTATTAATTTTCACAATAAAATGCACCGTCTCTGTGCCAGTTAGTTATAGAAATGCCTATTGTCAGGAGAAAGTAAGGTTATTTGAAGAAATAGCAGTTTATCAGAAAGGATATACAGCAGAAAGTAACATCATTGATGGAAGAGGACCCTTAATAGTACAGGTATATTGATTGCTGCAGGAAAACT
>NW_027532409.1:3126378-3145481 GCF_008692635.1 Crocuta crocuta
GGGCTGCTTCTACATTTTGTAAAATGTGGACATTCTGTACCCTACTGCTACTGCTGTTTCAACTGATAAAAGTAGTTGTAACTGAACTAGTATGGCAAGAAGCTATTAGTCCATTGCATTTTATTTTCTGTATAACAGAGGCTCATTTATTAAGGTCCTTTGGCCAAATGGCAAAGATAATGTAGTCCTGCTCTTGCTTTACCATTTGGCCCCATGTTAGGGTACTCATGAATACCCAAGGCTATGAAGTTTGGTGTTCCACCCCAACCCCCATACTGAAAACAACAGAAATATGAAAAAGTATTCTTCTTGCATTGATCCTCACTGATTGATTGACCACAGTTATAGGATTCCAGGTGCTCAAGGGAGGCCTTGAAGAGCTAGTTTTGGTATCTGAGGTCTCTGGAACCTTCTTAGATGTTCACCATTTTAATTTTACCTGCTATCTGCAATGGAGGTTTTCAGGTTTCAGCACACTGCTTCTTTGCTTTCAGATATGCAGGAGAGCTTGAGATTGGCCAGCTCTTCATATGTGTAAAGACAGAGAACATGTATATAAACAGTCAGTTTTTATAACAAACATGCTTACCTTAAAAATGAAAACCATTTACCAAATGCCCATATATGCTATTACCCAACTTCCAATTTCTACCCCATTTTAATTCTTCAGAAGCCATATGAGAAATTATAAACAAAACCTACCAATAAAAGCAGACAATAAAAGCAGAAAGGGGCACTAAACCATAGGTTTAACTATAGTTTAATGTACATATTAAACAATATGTACATTCTGATTGTTATAGCCCTGAGCACATTGTAGAATCATTTGGGAATCTTTGACCAAGTATCAGTGCTCAGGCCCACACCTGATTTGTATTTTTGTCTCTTTTAATCTGTGTTTGTGTCCAGATAGCAGTGTTTTGAAAAGCATTCTAGGTCATCCTAGTGGCAGAGGAGCAAAAAGTAGACCCCAACTGAAATGAAATAGTCTAATATGTATACCTAAACCTAAGGAAAGTCTGAAAGGATCCACTGACCCTCTCTTTTAATCTCTCAGCACAACATTGCATCATTAATTTATAACATGGACTCTGGTTCTGCTAACAGGTAGCAAAAATAACAAAATGAAGGGTTAAGTAAAAGTAATTATAGAAAAAAAAATGTTGTCTGTATGGTGGCCCACATCTTGATTTCCCTGTTAAACAGGTGAGCTTATGTCCTTAAGTGTTGGATGCCAACAATATTCAGAGTATTGTATAACCAACCCAAGTGCCTAGAATGTTCCCATTACCTCCTTCTCAGACATTCAGGAAATATCTGTTAAATGAATGAGTATATACTTATGAATGAATCAATGTGTGAGTGATTTTCAGGAATTGTTTTTCTGGTGTTTGCCCAGGACTGTGCCAGGGCCTGAGGCAGGGGATTAAAAGAAGATAATTTCTGCCATTGGAGAACTCATAGGCTAAGCAAATAGACATGAATCAATTGATGAAGAGCTTTGAAAGAATTGAAAGACTAAAATATCATTAACTTTGTAGTGGCTTTGCATTTGCATCCCAAATTAAAAAAAAGAAAAAGGAAATGCCATAATTAGAGAAATATTTAGGAATTAGTGAAAGTGAAATTATTATATACCAAAAATTGTGGGATGCAGCTGCATTGACATCTAAAGACAAATATAGATCTTTAATGAAATTCTTTTAGAAACAAAAACTTGCAAAATTAGTGAATTAAACATTCAACTAAAAACAACTAAAATATTTTTTCTTTTTATTTATTTTTTAAAATGTTTATTCACTTATTTTGAGGGAGAGAGCAAAAGTGGGGCAGAGGCAGAGAGAGAGGGAGAGGGGATCCCAAGCAGGCTCTGTGTTGCGCATGAACCTCATGAGATCACGACCTGAGCTGAAACCAAGAGTCAGATGCTCAACTGACTGAGCCCCCCAGGAGCCCCTAGAAAAGATGTTTTAGGGTAAGTAGAAGATAAAGCTGAAGGAAGGAAATAATAAATAGAAAAACAGATATAAATAAAAATGTTAAATATATTGTATATGATTAATGGAACCACAAATAGTTTGGTAGAAAATGGATGAAAAATAACACAAATCAAGAAAAATAGGAGGAAATCATAAATTAACCATTAAAAGGAATGGAGAGTGATAAATAACAATAGGTAAAGAGAGGTTAAAATAATAATAGCCTAATGGCAATAAATAAGAAAACTTAGATAAAATTGGAAACACAGAAAAATAAATTCCTACAAATAAAGCAGGAAAAAAAGAAAATCATAATTGCAAGATTAAGATTAATGACATTATATCAATAATAAAATTTAAAATTTGTATCATGTAATTTAGAAGCTCCTAGACCCAAGAATTTTCTGTAATTGAAGGAAAATATAATCTCCCTCTTTTATAAACTGTTTCAGAAAATGGAAAAACGGGAAAAGCTCAAACTCTTCTGAAAGAATACTAAAGCATAAGTGAGACCCGGGTAAAGGCAGTTCAAGAAGATAAAGCTATAGGCCAATTAGGCTTATGGACATTCATGCAAAACACCCAATAGAAGTCTTAGCAAGTCAAAATTCACAATTTTCTTTAAAATTGTAACTGTGATTTAAAATAATAAATAGAGCCTATCCCAGACTAGGACACCTCAGATATCTTAGATATATAATGATGGGCCAACATTAAAGAATATCTCAATAGTTTGGTAGGTTAAGAGAAAACAGAAATGTGTTTATTTGAATAGATGTAATGAAGCAAAAATAATAGTTTCCATTTATCAGTTTGTGTAATTTGCCAAAATTAAATAGAAATTTTCTTAGCCAGATAAAATATATTAACCTTAAAAACTTCAGATTTTAGTACATGTAATTTAGACATTGAGAGCATTTCCATTAAATCAGAATAAAAAGACATAAATGATGGCTTTTGCCAGTCTGCTCAACATATTAGTGTGGTTCCTAGCCCATGTATTAAGACAAGCCCCAAGTAAAGAGGATCAGAAAGGAAAACATTTTAAAATATTTTCATTATTTGCAGAACATGATGTTCTGCATAGAAAACCCAGGGGTATTTATATTTTTATAACTATTCAGGTAGTCCAGAAAGGTAACTGGACAGTAAATATATTTTCAAAAATCAAAAGAATTCCTCTAGATCAGAAGTAAACATACATTTAATTTATTTTTATTTTTTTAAAGTTTATTTATTTTGAGAGAAAGAGAGAGAGAGAGAGTGAGTAGGGGAGGGACAGAGAGAGAGGGAGAGAGAGAATACCAAGCAGGCTCCCTGCCACCAGCACAGAGCCTGACACGGGGCTTGAGCTTGACCAAGATCACAACCTGAGCTGAAATCAAGAGTCAGAAGCTTAACTGACTGAACCACACAGGTGCCCCAGGAAATACACTTTAAAAATCTCATTCTCAATTACAATAAATCAATTATACGTGTAGGAAGAAATACATCTTTGAAAATGATCTCTGTAATACCATCATGGAATAATTTGGAGAAGGAATCATAACAAATATAAATTGTGCCATAAATAATCACTGGGTTCAGTGCAATGACAATGCACATTATAGCAAGAGTTTTCTTCATGAAATGTGACATACTAATTCTAAAATGTATATGAAATAATGTTCATAAAATCAACACAATTCTAAATTTAAAAATAGTAAAAGAAAAGAAAAATGGAGGGGAGATTGGCTTGGTCATCTGTCAAGAGACATTATAAAATTATAGTAAATAAAATGATCGTATCCAAATGTTTAAATGAGTAAGGTGGCATTACAAAGATGGGAAAATAATGAAATATTCAGTACATTAGGTTGTGTTGATTGTTCTCTACAGATATAAAATTTCACAAATAGTTCAAAATATGTTATTCCACAGCAATCAAAACTTACATTGAAAAGCAAAAAAATAAAATAAAATGAATCTTTTAGAAGGGAAGACCCTGGTGATATGAAGGTAGGAAAGGGCCTCTTAAATATGGAAGCAAAAGCGAACCAATGGATTGAAAAATAAAACCATAAACAAAGAAAACCAGTGCCTCACTATGTGGGAGAAAATATTTGCCTAGTACATAAAAGAAAAACAATGATCCATGCTCTATCAAGAACTTGTAAAATAGATTTAAATTAATAAGAAGTAGGAAAAATTGTCCTGGCAATTTATGGGGGTGGGGTGGGTGGGTGGCAATTTATGGGGGTGAGTTGTGAGCCTTGGGACCAAAAATATATTAGAAAGTGTACAAAAGTGATTAGAAATGAGTAAAATGAAAATTAGTGCGACATCGAAGTATGTTGTACTCCCATCTGACTGGGAAAAAGAAAGCTCAAAAAGTGTGACACATTCAGATTTAACCAGGCTGTGAGGAGAGGGACCTTCTTGTTGTGTGAATTGGTACAACCATTTTGAAAAACAACGTGGCAGTATGTAGAAAACTGAAAACTGATATCCCATAGAGACTGGCAGTTTTGTTCCTAAGTACATATCTTAGAAAATTCTGGAACACATGCACAAAAAGATATGTGCCAGGATGACTTTTAACAGAAAAGAATAAAAGTAAAATGCTGCAATTTTAGTGTCGTGTAAGGGAAAAGCACAAAATATTAGTGTCCCATCTCTATGTAAATCCTCAGCTACAGTTAGAACTATATTCCCATGTGACCAGAATTCAGAAATATGATTTAAAAAAAACAAAACCAATAGTTGATACTATTATAGTATGCTGCCATTGATGTGAATAAAACCCTCAAACACTATGTTTTTAGTTATGTTTGCATTTGAATATATAAAATGGATTTAAAAGATCACTAAAATTTTAATAGTGGCTCTTCTTGTCAGAATGGAGAAAAAGAAGAAAATGGAGCTGGTACAGGGAGCATGTGTGTGCCCGTGTGTGAGTGATGTGTGTCTGTGATGTGTGTGTGTGTGTGTGTGTGCAATGTGTGGGATGTTTGTGTGTACGTGTGTGTGTGGCATATGTGTGATGTGTGTGTGATGGTGTGTGTATGTAGGTGAGATGTGTGTATATGTGGTGTGTGTGTGTGAGAGAGATGTGTGTGAGGTGTTGTGTGTGTGTTGTGTGTGCGTGTGTGTGTGTGTGTGTGGTACTCCATTCATGTAAAAATGAGACCTATATGAGAAATAGCTATATTTATCATTTCCCAGTGGTTTTATACTATTCATTTTTTCTATAGCTTTAAAATCTCTGAGACTGTAATTAGAAACAGTATTACAATATTTTCCTATGTCTAAATGTTATTTAGAATATGATTTTTAAACACTACGTAATATCCTGAATTATTGATTTATCGTAATGATTTTAGGATTCTTCTATTGTACATTTTAAATTTATCACTGTCATAAATAGTGATGTTAGAAATATTCTCATATGTGAAATTATTTCCATCTACTTGATATGATATTTCTTATATATGGAATATTGTATTCAAGTTTGTTAGTATAATTTTATTTCCCATCATTTCATTTTATTGGTTTTAGGTTTTGCTTTATATACTTTGATACTACTTCTTTGGGACATAAAATTTCATAACTATCATATCACCGTGAATTATATTTGTTATTTTTATAAAATAGGCAACATTTTCTCTTTAATGTTTCTATTGCCTTCATTCAATTGTACCTGCTTTTAGCATAATCACTACTGTCTCTCTAATAAAGAAGTTTAAATTTGAAAGGAACAGATCATTTCTAAATTATATAAATTATTTCAACCATAAGAGATAAACTTTTCAATTAATTCAATCAAACTGATATAATTCTGCTTAAAACAAAACAGAAAACAGAAAACAATGACACTTTGGTTTCCGAAAACAGAAGAAAAAGATCCCGTTAGGAGATCTCCAAAGTCACTTGATCAAAGAAAAAGTCCATTATTTAGTAACAAACAATAACAAAAAGTACTACTAGCAAAATTGGAATTGAAAAATGATTAATAATCTAAAATAAGGTTTTTCTATGCCAAAGCCAATGTTATAGTTAAGGTTAAGGTTATAGTTAAGTTTGAAACACTCTCAGCTTTTCTATTAAAATAATGAAAAATAAATTGAACCCAAACATCTCGATGATTTTCTTTTAGTATTTTTTTCCTTTGGTCAGCATTCTGTTTAATTCATTAACATAAAATGATGAATAAAAAATATTTTTTCATTGGTATCAGTACATCATTGGCATGATAAACACATTATAAATATCAAAAATAAAGATCCAAAGCAACATTATTGTCAGTTGATGATGTCTAAGTAGAAGACATTTTTTCCAAGCGTGAACCCAAATCTTAATACATTATCAACAGACTTTAAATGTGTCGTTGCCATATATTAAGTTACCTATGGCTCACAGATTCAGTGGAATCCCATTGCATTGAATTTATACATAATTTTTAAGATAATATATGTCATTTAATATTGGGTCTTCTAATGAAAGACCAGTTAAATCTCTACATATATTCAGATGTTTCTTGTACATTCATTTATTCATTAGATATTTGTTGAGTGCCCCATACATGACAAGCATTGCAACAATAAACATGTCTAATAAAGACAAGCATTGGGACAATGAACAGTTAAATACTTTTATTCTTATTTATGATTTCTATTATTTCCAGGTGTTTTGTAGTTTATTTGCTTTCTTTATGTCACATCTGTGTGCTGTTGTGACATAAAGAAAAAAATGGAATTTTTTCCTATTTGAAATTCATTGGTTAATGCTTACATATCAGAAAACAATGGACTTCTGTGTAATCATATCATATCAAATGGTTTCCAGTATTTTTAGTTTCAAAGCTCTAAGTTTGATTTCTTTGGATAGATCTAAAACAAATTTACTTATTTCCTAAAAGAATTAGGGTCATGCCGTCACTAGAAATATTTATATATTTTTAAAGAATTTTTTAATGTTTATTTTTGAGAGAGAGAAAGAGAGAGACAGAGAGATGGAGAGAGAGGGAGACACAGAATCTCCAGTAGACGCCAGGCTCTGAGCCATCATCACAGAGCCTGACGCAGGGCTCCAACTAATGGACCTGAAGATCATGACCTGAGCTGAAGTCAGATGCTTAACCAATTGAGCCACCCAGGCGCCCCCAAATATTTATATTTTTCATTGCTTTTCATATTCCATTGCACCATTTAGGGTCTCAAGAGAACTATTGTATAACAATGTATTTAGTTGTCATAACAATGGGTAACAAATTTAAAGTTATATGATGGGTGCTATTGACTTTCAAATGATGTCTTTGAGCAAGTGAAGGGTTTTTAATGTTGTGTTTGGCTTTTGTTTTTTATTTTTCCAGTAGTAGGTGCCATATTTTATCAAGTGACTTTTTTTTTTGCCAGATGTCATAATGTACATATGACTTCTTAACTATCATCTCTTAATGCACTAGATAATAATCTATTTCTTGGTATCAACTATCCTTACAATCTTGTGTAACATTTTCTGTTTTTATTTTTTTAATTATTTAAAATTTTTTTAATGTTTATTAATTTTTTTGAGAGAGAGAGAGATTGAGAGATTGAGAAGGTAAGCATGGGAGGGGCAGAGAGAGGGAGAGAGACACAGAATCCAAAGCAGGCTCCAGGCTCTGATCTGTCAGCACAGAGCCCGACCTGGGGCTGGAACCCACAAACCATGAGATCATAACCTGAGCTGAAGTCGGATACTTAACAGACTGAGCCATCCAAGCACCAGTTTTTATTAGTATCATAAACATACTGAAAATTACAGAAAATAACAACTGTCAGAGTACCTAATATTATGACTTGAATTTAACAAAGAAATCATCAATTCTGTGATTAGCATTATTTTGTTTCTTCCTTTAGAGCCCTAAATTTTAATTACCTTTTTTCTTATCCACCACTGAACGGCATTTCCAATATTACAGTAAATGCTGATAGTGGTGACCCTTCTTTCCTTGCCCCAAATTAAAATGAAAAGTTCTAATACTGGAAAATTAAGTACAATATTTCCTGTGAGGTTTCTCATTAACAAGCCATGTCGGGGTATAATTTACGTAAATAAAGTGCATCCATCTTAAGTATACAGTTAAATGAATTTTGCCGAATGTGTACACCTTAATCATCACCACCACACTTAAAATACAGTGTGATTTCAATAAACCCAAAAAGTTTCCTCAGACCCTTTTTCACTCATATTTATTCTGCCCCAGATGTAGGTAACAGTGGTTCCTTTTTTCACTTTAAAATAGCTTTGCCTATTCTAGACTTACACATCAGGGACCCAGGATCCTATCTTTCTTCATAGTTACCATAGCTGGGTTTCTTGTTAACTTGTCAAAGTTGTTTGCTAGATCTCCACCAATAGTGTTTGCTAAAGACCGAAAGGTATGAAAGGGCACAATGAAACAGTCCCAGAGGTGTCTGTTGACTTACACAACCTTCAGGGACATTCCAGGACACCAACAGTAACACAACCCCTGCTTCCTTCTCATTGCCCAGAAAGGAGTCCCATGATTTTACCTAACTACACTGAAGGATGGGAAATGTAGTCATTTTTATTAAGGCACCTATCTTTCAGCTCAAAATCAGGGTTATGTTTATCAAAAAGCAAGGAGACTGTCATGCTCAGCAACCACAAATCACAAAGTGTATTTTTCATTGAGATGGCAAAAGCCAGATGGGTGGGGGGTTCAGGTGTGGATTAGAGGTCACGGAACAATGATTATAGATACTAGTCAGGAATTGTGCCCAGAAAGAGCTGCTGTAAGCCCAGGATACATAAGGAATTAGCAATTGGTCAAATTGCCTTCAAAATGTTTGCTGAATGAATGAGTGTTGGTACAGCTCCCATGTCTAAGCTAAAATGTCTTTTTGGTAAGCTCTGTGACAAATATCAGTTTTCTTCCTCCCTTTAATATGTTTCAAAGAGCATTCTCTTTTCAGCACATTCAAAAAGTGGGATACAGCGGTTTGTGGTTTGGTGCTTGGCCACCGAGTTCTCTTACCAGCGATTTTAATAACAAGCATTTCACTCAGCAAGGTTTCGGCAGAAGGATTTTAAAAGTCCTTCCCCTGCTAATGCATAGTGGTGGCTATTGTGTGTTAGCGGCAGGGAAAACAGAGTCCATGAGCATGTGATTCATCTTTAAGACAAGCTTCTCCACCAAGACACAGTCCCCAGATCTCAACTTTGGATAAATGGGTCAAGAAAAAAGTTCACTAAAATTGTCTGGACCAACACTTCAATGCAAAGTCAATGTTATGCAGCAGAAATCTAGCTCTTTATTCGATATATCATTTATCTCTTTGTCAAAGTAATTGCCCTACAAAGGCTGGAGTATTTGGAGATTTTTTTTCCTCCTTCAGTAAAATGAACAATCTAGTCTTCATCTTCTCCTCTTCAAAGAACGAGTGATGTATTGGGTCCATTGCATGTTGCAATCACAGAGTTGGGATAGTGGAGCCAAATACTTCTGTAGAAGAAGAACCTACTGGAACCACTTCCTGTCTTTGGAAAGAAGGGGGTTTTCAGATTCTTTGTTTTTCAGACCACATTCAGAAACAGCTTATCACAGATACAGACCAACCCTGAATAGCCCCTTTGTGAAGAGTTCCAAATTTAAATTACATTCAGTTTGGAGATAGATGCAAACATAGTTGGGCTGTTTTATGCCCAGGCCCAAGAGAATGGTCTATTTTATTTATTTATTTATTTATTTATTTATTTATTTATTTATTTATTATTTACATAGTAATCTCTGTGTCCATCACGGGGCTTGAATTCACAACTTTGAGATCAAAAGTTGCATGTTCTTTAGTCTGAGCCAGCCAGGCACCCCAAACAGGATGTTTTAAAGATACTTACTGGAAGATAATAATGCACAGTAAATGCTAAAATCTCTAGATGTGAGGGTGCCTGGATGACTAAGTTGGTTAAGCTTCTGCCTCTTGATTTCAGCTCAGGTCATGATCTCAGGCTTGTGATAAGGAGCCCTACTTCAGTCTCCACACTGAGTTTGGAACCTGGTTAAGATTCTCTCCCTCTTTCTCTGTCCCTTCCCCCACTCAATCACTCTCTGTTTTTCTTTCTCTCAAAAAAGAAAAAAAACAAGAAAGAAAGAAAAAAAGATCTCTGGATCTGGCCTTAAATGCATCTGTGTTTGATTCGAGCCCAAGTACTCATCATTTCGTGCAATCTTCAGCATCCTTGTTTCTCTTTTTTTTTTAAATAGTTTATTGTCAAGTTGGTTTCCATATAACACCCAGTGCTCATCCCCACAAGTGCCCCCCTCCGTGCCCATCTCCCCCCTCCTCCCCCACATCCATCAGTCCTCAGTTTGTTTCTCAGCATTCAAGAGTCTCTCATGGAGAGAGACTTTCCGCCACCATTTCCCCCCTTCTTCTCCCCCATGGTCCTCCATTAAGTTCCTCCTAATCCTCCTAAACGTGCAAACATATATTTGTCCTTCTCTGCCTGACTTGTTTCACTCAGCATAACACCCTCAAGGTCCATCCATGTTGCTACACCTGGCCAGATTTCATTCTTTCTCATTACCATGTAGTATTCCATGGTATAGATAAACCACATCTTCTTGATCCATTCGTCCATTGATGGACACTTAGGCTCTTTCCATGTTTTGGCTATTGTTGAGAGTCAGTATCCCCATTTATAAAATGTACATCATATCATCAAGCCTGCAGGATTGACGTCAGAACAAAATAATATTTTGTATAGGTGATAGGTAATATTAATACAAGACTTGCATAAAGCAAATATCAAGAAATATCAACAGTAAAATAGGATTTTCATGAAAACTTAAAAATATCTAGAAACATGGTCTTTCAGTTATATCATGCTATGACAAACATGATTTAATGTTTGTTCCATGTTGCATTATTTGAAACATTAGATTGTCTCATTTAATGGGAGCCATCATATAACTAAACTATGTACATATGTTTAATATGTGTGTATATATACATACATATATATGTATATGTATATATAGATGTGTGTGTGTGTGTGTATGTAGATTTTCCTAGCCAAGAAACCTGAAGGAGGTTTGTCATAATAAAGTTTGTACAGCACCAATCACACAAGTGAGGATATTAAATTTTATCCCTAAAAATGAGGCCTGGGTTTATACCAATCTAAGTGCCCCCCTCATGTTTGAGCTGGCCTAGGATTTCCCAAGGAATGAAGCTCTAAAGACCTAAGAACAAGAACACGGGATTCCCTTCCCTTCCCTTCCCTTCGTCCTTTCCTTCCCTTCCCTTCCACCTCTCCTCTCTTTTTTCTTCCTTTGTCTTTTACCCAGGCATGTCTACTTATAAATGTTGCTCAATCTTGCATTTTTCTTGCACTATTTTGTTTTCTCCTTTTTAGGTTTTGTCTTCAGTTTTTTAGTCTTTATTGCTTTAGTTTTTTTTCTTTATTGCTTTAGTCTTTAGGCTTTTTAAAATTGTTTTCTTTGTGAATATATTAGTAAGAAACAAATGTTAACCGAGATCTTCTAGCCAGATGCCATATGAATTTAGATATCTGGGCATAAGTACTTAAGAGATGAATGAGGCATAGACTTGAGAGGAATGAGACATATCTGGAAGTAGTTGGCTTCAAAAGCTTACATAAAGCTAGTGAAACTTTATTTGGGGATCAAAAATGGTAGGGGGCTTACCTACACACTAGAACACATCCCCTTAGTAAAATCACCATTTTACTTAGTGCTCTATGCATACATGTTTCTTCATAGTAGTTTCTTTCTTTTTTTCTTTTTCTTTCTTTCTTTCTTTCTTTCTTTCTTTCTTTCTTTCTTTCTTTCTTTCTTTCTCTCTCTCTCTCTCTCTCTCTCTCTCTCTCTTTCTCTCTTTCTCTCTTTCTCTCTTTCTTTGTATAGAGAGAGAAAGAGCATGCAAGCGCTAATACCGGTCAGGGAGTGCAGAGAGAAAGGAGAGAGAGAATCCAATGCAGGTGCCATGCTGTCAGCACAGAGCCAGATGCAGGGCTCAATCTCATAAACGATGAGAACATGACCTGAGCCAAAATCAAGAGTTGGATCCTTAACCAACTGAACCACCCAGGTGCCTGCACAAAAGTTTGGACCTCTTGACTCATATGGTTAATAGCCACAGGAGGTAAAGGCTTTCAGAACTATTTACTTGTCAGTGCCTAAAATGGCCACTGTGATTTGTCAACCTACCTCACTGGGAGCACCCAGTCTCATCTGCCCTGCACTCCCTATGTGGGGTGGCAAGCCTACCATGTCTACTATCAGAGCTGGACAAAATAAGTTTTTAGGGGCTCAAGCCATCAATTCCTTTAAAACTGATTTGTGGTGGTTGCCAATCTTTCTATTACTATAATTGCTGGCTAAATGAACTATAATTGTATTAAGAAGTAACTGAAAAATGTATGTGCTCTCTGCTAATTCTCAGAATATGCAAGGAGAAGGAATTGATTTGTTGTGCTTGGAAGAAGCATTCAAAAATGTTCCCTCTGGGGTCTGTCATTTAGAGGCTTCCTTTGCATTCTGGGGAATGTCAAGGCCAGATGCCCAAGGGTCCAAATGAAAGACCCTTGGGGGTCCTCGGTCCTCACCATATGATTGGTGGCTATGGTGATTCCTCAGTGTTCAAGGAGCCAAAGATCAGGTCAGAATCCTCTGTAGTCTTGGACACAAGATGAGAGATTCAAGTTAAAGCTCATATTCTGATCATCTGCTATGACAGTGGTGATGCAGGAGCTTTTCAACTAGTTTTCCCCTTCAGTTAACCCTTGTTGTGTGGTTATGCTCATTTTAAAAAGAGGGAACTAAGACTTGGAAATGATAAATTGCTTGTCAATGCCTTGTAATCCAGAAAATGGAGTCTCAAGCCCCGATCTACTGAGTTCAAGTCCATTGCTATTGGAGAGATATATCCAGTATCATGGAAGGTATTTTTTCAAATACCTTCAGACCTAGGGCCAGAGGAGAGTGGTGTAGGTTTGTATGTGGAGGAGTGAGAAATGAAGAGATGCTGTTCTAAAAGGGTAGTGCATTTGTCTACTATATTGAAAAACCTAAATGTATTTCATTGATCTGTTCAATTGTTTCTTTGGTCTCTATGTTGTTTATTTCTGATCTAATTTTTACTATTTCTCTTCTTCTACTGGGTTTAGGGTGTTCTTGTTGCTCTGCCTCTAGTTCCTTTAGGTGAGCTGTTAGATTTTGGACTTGCGCTTTTTCTAATCTCTTGAAATAGGCCTGGAGAGCAATGTACTTTCCTCTTAGGACTGCCTTTGCCGCATCCCATAGATTTTGAATTGTTGTGTTTTCATTTTCATTTGTTTCCATATATTTTTTAATTTCATCTCTAATTGCCTGATTGGCCCATTCATTCTTTANCCCCCACATCCATCAGTCCTCAGTTTGTTTCTCAGCATTCAAGAGTCTCTCATGGAGAGAGACTTTCCGCCACCATTTCCCCCCTTCTTCTCCCCCATGGTCCTCCATTAAGTTCCTCCTAATCCTCCTAAACGTGCAAACATATATTTGTCCTTCTCTGCCTGACTTGTTTCACTCAGCATAACACCCTCAAGGTCCATCCATGTTGCTACACCTGGCCAGATTTCATTCTTTCTCATTACCATGTAGTATTCCATGGTATAGATAAACCACATCTTCTTGATCCATTCGTCCATTGATGGACACTTAGGCTCTTTCCATGTTTTGGCTATTGTTGAGAGTCAGTATCCCCATTTATAAAATGTACATCATATCATCAAGCCTGCAGGATTGACGTCAGAACAAAATAATATTTTGTATAGGTGATAGGTAATATTAATACAAGACTTGCATAAAGCAAATATCAAGAAATATCAACAGTAAAATAGGATTTTCATGAAAACTTAAAAATATCTAGAAACATGGTCTTTCAGTTATATCATGCTATGACAAACATGATTTAATGTTTGTTCCATGTTGCATTATTTGAAACATTAGATTGTCTCATTTAATGGGAGCCATCATATAACTAAACTATGTACATATGTTTAATATGTGTGTATATATACATACATATATATGTATATGTATATATAGATGTGTGTGTGTGTGTGTATGTAGATTTTCCTAGCCAAGAAACCTGAAGGAGGTTTGTCATAATAAAGTTTGTACAGCACCAATCACACAAGTGAGGATATTAAATTTTATCCCTAAAAATGAGGCCTGGGTTTATACCAATCTAAGTGCCCCCCTCATGTTTGAGCTGGCCTAGGATTTCCCAAGGAATGAAGCTCTAAAGACCTAAGAACAAGAACACGGGATTCCCTTCCCTTCCCTTCCCTTCGTCCTTTCCTTCCCTTCCCTTCCACCTCTCCTCTCTTTTTTCTTCCTTTGTCTTTTACCCAGGCATGTCTACTTATAAATGTTGCTCAATCTTGCATTTTTCTTGCACTATTTTGTTTTCTCCTTTTTAGGTTTTGTCTTCAGTTTTTTAGTCTTTATTGCTTTAGTTTTTTTTCTTTATTGCTTTAGTCTTTAGGCTTTTTAAAATTGTTTTCTTTGTGAATATATTAGTAAGAAACAAATGTTAACCGAGATCTTCTAGCCAGATGCCATATGAATTTAGATATCTGGGCATAAGTACTTAAGAGATGAATGAGGCATAGACTTGAGAGGAATGAGACATATCTGGAAGTAGTTGGCTTCAAAAGCTTACATAAAGCTAGTGAAACTTTATTTGGGGATCAAAAATGGTAGGGGGCTTACCTACACACTAGAACACATCCCCTTAGTAAAATCACCATTTTACTTAGTGCTCTATGCATACATGTTTCTTCATAGTAGTTTCTTTCTTTTTTTCTTTTTCTTTCTTTCTTTCTTTCTTTCTTTCGCTCTCTCTCTCTCTCTCTCTCTCTCTCTCTTTCTCTCTTTCTCTCTTTCTCTCTTTCTTTGTATAGAGAGAGAAAGAGCATGCAAGCGCTAATACCGGTCAGGGAGTGCAGAGAGAAAGGAGAGAGAGAATCCAATGCAGGTGCCATGCTGTCAGCACAGAGCCAGATGCAGGGCTCAATCTCATAAACGATGAGAACATGACCTGAGCCAAAATCAAGAGTTGGATCCTTAACCAACTGAACCACCCAGGTGCCTGCACAAAAGTTTGGACCTCTTGACTCATATGGTTAATAGCCACAGGAGGTAAAGGCTTTCAGAACTATTTACTTGTCAGTGCCTAAAATGGCCACTGTGATTTGTCAACCTACCTCACTGGGAGCACCCAGTCTCATCTGCCCTGCACTCCCTATGTGGGGTGGCAAGCCTACCATGTCTACTATCAGAGCTGGACAAAATAAGTTTTTAGGGGCTCAAGCCATCAATTCCTTTAAAACTGATTTGTGGTGGTTGCCAATCTTTCTATTACTATAATTGCTGGCTAAATGAACTATAATTGTATTAAGAAGTAACTGAAAAATGTATGTGCTCTCTGCTAATTCTCAGAATATGCAAGGAGAAGGAATTGATTTGTTGTGCTTGGAAGAAGCATTCAAAAATGTTCCCTCTGGGGTCTGTCATTTAGAGGCTTCCTTTGCATTCTGGGGAATGTCAAGGCCAGATGCCCAAGGGTCCAAATGAAAGACCCTTGGGGGTCCTCGGTCCTCACCATATGATTGGTGGCTATGGTGATTCCTCAGTGTTCAAGGAGCCAAAGATCAGGTCAGAATCCTCTGTAGTCTTGGACACAAGATGAGAGATTCAAGTTAAAGCTCATATTCTGATCATCTGCTATGACAGTGGTGATGCAGGAGCTTTTCAACTAGTTTTCCCCTTCAGTTAACCCTTGTTGTGTGGTTATGCTCATTTTAAAAAGAGGGAACTAAGACTTGGAAATGATAAATTGCTTGTCAATGCCTTGTAATCCAGAAAATGGAGTCTCAAGCCCCGATCTACTGAGTTCAAGTCCATTGCTATTGGAGAGATATATCCAGTATCATGGAAGGTATTTTTTCAAATACCTTCAGACCTAGGGCCAGAGGAGAGTGGTGTAGGTTTGTATGTGGAGGAGTGAGAAATGAAGAGATGCTGTTCTAAAAGGGTAGTGCATTTGTCTACTATATTGAAAAACCTAAATGTATTTCATTGATCTGTTCAATTGTTTCTTTGGTCTCTATGTTGTTTATTTCTGATCTAATTTTTACTATTTCTCTTCTTCTACTGGGTTTAGGGTGTTCTTGTTGCTCTGCCTCTAGTTCCTTTAGGTGAGCTGTTAGATTTTGGACTTGCGCTTTTTCTAATCTCTTGAAATAGGCCTGGAGAGCAATGTACTTTCCTCTTAGGACTGCCTTTGCCGCATCCCATAGATTTTGAATTGTTGTGTTTTCATTTTCATTTGTTTCCATATATTTTTTAATTTCATCTCTAATTGCCTGATTGGCCCATTCATTCTTTAGTAGGGTGTTCTTTAACCTCCATGTTTTTGGAGGTTTTCCAGACTTCTTCCTGTAATTGATTTCAAGTTTCAAAGCATTATNTGTGAAATAACCCACAATTTCCATCTCTAGGTCCACCTGCTGCTTTGAAGAAGCCCAAAATTGAGGCTCGAGATGTCCTAACTTTACATTATAACTGGCTATTGGGCATCCTCACTCTTCCTTTCATTGGAATAATGATACTGGTTTCTTGACCTGTATCCAAAAGGGATAAAGGTAACATGTGAGTCATAGTGAATAATAACGCAGTAAACCTAACCCAGTTCCCATCTTCAAGAAACTAGAAATCTAGTGAGTGGGACATTGGGCTGACAAATAAAAAGGAAATTAAAACTCTTACTTGAGTATGCTCCTCAGTGGTATGACAGGCACTGCTGGGTTGGCATCCAACATCTATTCACCCTTCCTTCCTTAGCAACAAAATCATATTTTTATGTGGAAACATGTCCAGCTAAAATGTTACCTTTCACTCTCTTCCTCATACTAAGATTTGATCATGTTACTAAGATCTGGCAGATGAGATGTTCTGTAATACTTATAGAAAGGCTGATTAAATGAAATGGGCTCTTCTAAAAGTGGCTCCTTTTTGTGTCCTGATGCCCACAAAGTAGATGTGATAGCTGAGTTCCAACAGCCATGTTGGACTCTGAGGTGACTTTGAAGATGGAAGTCACTAGTACTTAGCTCTTATAGGCACTTGAGAACAATTGCTATTTATAATCCTACTACAAATCCTTTTTTCTATTTCTGAGTTTATCCTAGGCTCCAGCGGGTGATTCCTTATATAATTCAAGTGCTTGAATTTCTCTGCTTCTCTACCTGAAAAAGACCATAGGAGTTTACTCTCCCCAGGCAGGGAGGTTCATGGTAGAGAAGATTGAATTTAATTGCTCCTAGGGACAACGCCCAACCCCTTAGGGATTGAATTCACTGGATAAATACCTCAGCTTACTTCTTCCATGGGCAGTTCTAAATCTATGCTACCTGTCCCTCCAGAGGGATCACCTCCCAAAGAAACCACCACAACTTGTTCCTGGTGCTGAGATTGGCTTTGGGAGCAACCCAAACTATGACAGTAAAGAATGAGAAATGGTTTTTGGTTTACCAAAAGACTTCCTATTGGCCAAATCCAATTACTTTGCCTTGACTTTTACCTTCCTCATTCTTTCTGTAATGTTTGGCAGCACTGATCTCTTTGTCTCTATCTAAACTTCGATTTCTTGACTTCCACTGTCTTCTTGTGTGTCAATGCCTTCTTTGTTCACTATATATCATTGCCATATAACTAACTGCCTGGCATTCCACTTTTGAGGTCTCTTCATTATAACACAACATATACAGACCCACAGATCCTGATATTCACAGATCCACTAAATCCCATAATTCTTTCCAGAGCTCCAGCATACCTTGCAGGATTCTCTCTCTGCACTCCTCTGCAGTATCCTAAGTGCCAGATAAAATGTTTTTCCTCTTTTTTGAACATGACCTACACTTTCCTTCCTTTGAACATATGGCTATGCTATTTCTTGTCACTGGTGTCTTCCTTTTAACATCTATTTATACCTGTCTCAATCCTACTATTCTAAATGGGCTGCCTCCTCTATCACTTCCTCTCTGGCAATATTCTCCAAAAGAAGTGATAGTTGCTCCTTGGCCACAGGCTTGCTGCTCTTTGTATCTGTTTGCCTGTTTTTGTTTTTGTTTTTTTAAATATCCTTTTGGCTTTGAACGAGCCCTTGGTAAATATTTGTCGAAAATTATTAAAATTAAATTTATGTGTGATGTGATTTGCTTTTTATTTTACCAATTTCTAGAGGAGATAGCCTTGGACATAGTTTTTATTAACTAAAGTTCAAAATCATACAGAAGCAAATTGTATGTCATTATCATAAAAAGTAGTTTTGAAACATCAGCACATTAAATCCTTCTCTTGAATTTTTGAGGGTGAACCTTACTTTCATTTAGACAAACATGACAAATACCTTCCATGAGTCTCTTTTTATTCCTTCTTCGGTTTCCACTTGTAACAGACTAATGGCTAATAATCACTTTGCTTCCTTCATAAAATAAAATGTACAGTGACACTGACAAAATGATAAGAAACAAGTTTCATGTCTAAACAGTAGCAAAACATTTAGTTTAGAAAGTTGAGTTAAAGGTTCCAAATCTTTAGATTCTAGGATGGTTAGAGGCAAGAAGCTTCTTGGTCAGTTCTTAAATGAATATACTTATGATATCACTCTCCTTTGTACCACATACTCCTTGGCTGTTTAAGAATTATCCATGTCATGATCAAGGTAATCTGGGAAAATGTATTATCCACCACAGAAATCAATTTTCTCACTATCTGAACTTCCTTCTCAAATGTAAGTAGCTTCCGATTAGAGCCCATTTGGATTCCTTGTTCTGAAGTTGACTCTTACTGGGACATACTGTGTACTATTTTCTGGTGCATGTTCCTGATTAAATGAAATACCATCTCCACTGGTCACTGGTTCTCCAGAGAATGCAGAATATCTCCTCTTCTGGGATTGCACTCCTGTCCTTCCTTCTGCAGGGACGGTAGTGCTGGCTAGTTCAGTTCAACCAAAGAGTTTCTATTGTTTGAAAGGGATGTGGGGGGGGGGGGGGGCGGGGGGG
>NW_027532409.1:3145495-3147060 GCF_008692635.1 Crocuta crocuta
ATCTGGGGGAGGATTCAAGTGTTTAGTCAGGAGGCAAGTCCAAGGGCTCTGCCATTTGAGATGGGCACATTTTAGCCAAGAAGGGGTGGAACCCAGCAGTTAAATATAAGAACCCTACACACCTTGGCTTAGTCCTCTTGTTTTGGTAGATTCAGAACCTTGTGTAAGTAATTCATTGAGAAACTGCTTTCAACAGAAACCTGTAATGCAGTGAAGGAACAGGATAGACAAGAAGATTCAGAAATCTCCCCTTATTCTAATCCTACAGAGTGTTCTGAAGGAGGAATTATACACGCTACTTCTCCCCTGTTCCCACCCACACCCCCACGCAAAGAAAGTTAGACTGTTGTACAGCCAGCATCCATTATTGACCATGGAGCACCTCCAGGGGAAAGTGTTTAACTTTCCAGGCATCTGAGCAAGGCAGCGCTATCAGCCAGGGAGAATTCTTCAGAAGAGGCTGTAAGTCGAAGTCATTAGAAGCCAAAAACCCAGTAGATGAAAGAGAAGGGCACCAGTCAGGTAGGGGGAGGTAGGTAGAAAGCCAGCACCACCTGTCACAATAATGTGTTGCTAACATAACCTGGGCAGAGTGAATTCACTCAACGGAACATAGTGGGGCTGCTCGTAAGCCATTACTTAGAGTTACAAGGATCTAAGCAGATGTCAGTGATTGATAACATGATCCTTTGCCCCATAGGACAGCACCTTACCATTTGGGGAGTTCAAATGGAGGATACCTGTACATATGTGGAGGGTCCTAGGCCACTCTTGTGTCAGCAGTGTCTTGTAACCTCCCATGTACAGAGAAGCTGCCAATCTTCCTAAAGATAGGTGCTTGAAACACTGACACTTGAATTCCCAAAGCTGACCAAGGGCCAGCTTCTTGCTCAGGTCATAGTCAGCACAATGTTAAGCCATCTGACTTCTGTTATTGTGCCTTGTGTCTTGTGAGCCGAGACATATTTGCTGGCCTGTTACAAAGACACCCCAAGAAGGGTATTCTCCAATATCCAGGAAGAAACCATTTTTCATAAGCCTGTTTTTGGGAAGTGATTCTTTTAACTTATTTGCCCGCTATACCCTCATGGATTACGAGCTGAACTTTTAGCAGTATATTGAGGGAAATGGCTGCTTTTTCTGAACTGGCAAATATATTCCTGGTGGAAAGAACTGTTAAAGCAAGTTATACTCTGTAGCAGCATATTAGTCCTATGATCAACCAATAATCATTAGTCAGTCATTAATAAAATCAGAAACTTGAAATTCATAGTTCATGGAATGCCAGTGAAGATTATCCATTGTGATCTTCTCATTTTGTAGGTGAGAGCATTGGTGCTGAGACTATTACTACTTGCATGATTTGGGGGAAGTACTTAACTCTCTATGCCTCAGTTTCCTCTTATGTAAGTGGAGCACTTAGTACATCGAGCTGAAACCTGAATTAAATAGGTAATACTTGTAGAGTTCTTGGGAGAGTGCCTGGCACATGGTTAAGGCCATATGTATTAATTAAATATAAATAAATATAAATAAATAACTTGTCCAGGGTCAGTCAGTTAAAT
>NW_027532409.1:3147168-3148507 GCF_008692635.1 Crocuta crocuta
TTAAATTAATTGGTTTACATTATTAAGGGCTTATTAAGGGTTTATTGAATTAATATAAAATGAATATACATCAATATTTTATAATAATTTAAGTATAAATAATTAATAGAAATTAGCCAACATAACAAAGATGTCAGGATATTTTTATACCCAAATCCATCAATGATGGCCATAGTTAAAAGCTCTGGTCACAGGTTCACACAGGGAGGAATTTTATTTCTTTTTCCTGCTATTCACTGTGTGATCTTGAGCACGGGATTTTATTTCTCTAAGACTCGATTTCCTTCGAGATAATAATGATATTAATTTTACTAACAACAACTATCTCATAAGGTTACTTAAAATTAAAAGAGTATGCAATTAATGTATCAAACAAGTTCAATAAAGAGTAGCTGTTGTTGTTATTATTATCATTATTTATAGTATCTTTCAAAGAATTTTTATTACCTATCATTAAGCAAGAACTTGACATGTTCAGATGTTCACTATTTGGTATGGTAAAATAAGATAAAGATGGTGTGCTCAGAACTTTCACCAGAAAAAAATCACTGCTCTTTTGACTTATTGGTTCTAAACTCCCTATTCTAAAAGTAAAAATGCCTTGGTTAAGTAACCAAAGACATCACCTTCCTTAAAACCCAGAGAGAGGCGGTAGCTATAACTACAATGTGAAAGAATTAGCAAGAATGCCTATATGACTACATTCCCATGCAGAAAAGCCATGTTAGGATACAACGTTGATTATGGGCTGGCCCTTTAATGTTGTATTTATATCTGAAAAAGTCTGAATTTATCCCATAACCATTTAAAATTTTTTTATAGTTTATTTTTGAGACAGAGAGACACAGAGCATGAGCAGGGAAGGGGCAGAGAGAGAAAGAGAGACACAGAATGTGAAACAGGCTCCAGGCTCTGAGGTGCCAGGACAGAACACGATATGGGGCTCGAACCCGTGAACCGTGAGATCATGACCTGAGCGGGAGTCGGATGCTTAACCGACTGAGCCACCCAGGCGCCCCTCCCATAACTATTTTAATCTTTGTCGATGACAGAGAACACAAGGGCTCCCCATATAGAATATATTCACATGTATTATATGTACATTCACATGAGAGAGTGTAAAAAAATAAAAAATGAACTTTGAAAGATAATTTCATAGGCTGTCTTCAATTAGGCTGTTCATTAAAGTGTGATGCTGGTACCAATGGTGACACATGAAGGGATTTTAAGTAGAACAGTGATAACAATTGTATCAGAACTGCATTAGCTTCTAGTATGAACAAATGTGACTTAAAAATTGCTTAAATACCTTTGGAATTCTTTTTTTTTTTTTTTTTTT